>NC_033796.1:2101933-2103446 GCF_001876935.1 Asparagus officinalis
GAGGCATCAGTTTCAGAAGGGCCTGGATAAGTATATCAGGTTTGCTCTAGCTGGTAGAGCACTTGCGACACATGATGCAGTATTGGATGCAGCACGTGAGATTGAGAGCGTGCAGAAGGAACCTGAAGACTCACACGTGATTCAGAGCAGGACACCAGCAGTTCAGCCCTGGAATGTCGAGCGTCCCCCTCCGAGACAGCAGCAGCAGAACCCGCAGAGGCAGCAGTATTCTCAGCGTCAGCCATTTCATCAGGCTTATCCTTATCAGCACCCTGGAGTGCAGTCTCATGGCCAGTCTTCGGTGAGGTGTTCTTATTGTGGGTATAATGGGGCCTTCGTCTTTGCTTCAACTGTGGGTCCCCCGACCATCTCAGCCCGAATTGTCCTCAGAAGCAGCAGGCCCGCTTGCCCCCACCTCCAGTTCGAGCGGCTCTTCCAGCTCCACCTCGATCAGACTCAGCAGCTCCAACTCAGCACGGACCCTATCCTCGAGCAGAGCCTCTTCCTCAACAGCAGCAGATTTATCAGGAAGCGCGAAGGCAGCAAGCACCCCGGCGACAGATGTTCACGATGTCAGCTGTGGAAGCAGAGGAGAACAACCAAGTTATCACCGGTGAGAATAGTTTATTCTTAATTTTATTTGCGTATGAACTTTCTTATTTCGCATTGCATTATGATAATATGATAGGATTTATTTATGAGTGCTAGTTTAGATGTATTTTCCTTCAACACTAGATAAGGTTCTTGTTTCTTCCGTTATTGCCTTATCATCATTTGACTCTGGAACTTCACATTGTTTCTTGTCTCATCGATTTGCGAGTATCCACTCTCGTTCCATATCTTTGTTCTTGTGTTCTTTTAATTCCGAGGACGGAATTTATTTTAAGGGGGGTAGGATGTAACAACCGTAAATTTTAATACGTATTTTAAATAAATTTTTCTAGTATTTAAAATATTATATTATATTTTATTAATACTTTTCCTAAATTCTGGAATTCTCTGAGTTTAATAAAATATATAGTCCTGTATTTATTAGTTCTATTAAATATTAATTTATAGTTATCGTGAATATTTTTAAATAATTATTTGGTTATTGATATCATTAATAATCTTATTATTGTTGATGTAAACCTGAGCATAGTACAATAGCATATAAATATAAATATAAAGATATTTGGTTGCTAATAATTATTTAATATTATTTATTAATATAATGTTATTTTGAATATTATGTAATATATTCCATAATCTTTTCTATTCCCTTAATTTTCTCTCTTTTGAATTCTTTCCATAACCCCTTCCTAATCACTCCCAATCAATCCCATAATCACGTTTAACAATTTCTTTTTTATTCCCATAAATTTCTCTTTCTCTCTCTTATAATTTCCTTTTCTATCTACCTCTCTCCTCCATTTCCCAAAAGCTTGAGCCAGCTCCCCATCTCTCGTTCTCTCTCTTCTTCTTCACACCCAAATCCCCCTCGTCGGAGCCCTGTTCGCCGCCGCCGCCGACC
>NC_033796.1:2105060-2107905 GCF_001876935.1 Asparagus officinalis
ATCGTGTACAAGACCTAATTACCTTCTTTTGCTTACTATAGAAACAATGGAGTTTCGGATGAAATTCGTTCAGTATATGTGGAGCTTACTATTTTCCAGCTCGCACCAGTGCGATCTTTCACTCTGGGTGGGTCTGAAACATTGATATCGTGTTGTTGTATTTTCCAGGCTCGCACCAGTACGCTTTCACTCTGGTTGGGTCTGAACAGGTGATATCGCGCATTGTTATCGTGCTGTTGATTATTCCGAGCTCGCACCAGTGGATCGTTACCTCGGGGCTAGGGCGAGGAGGGATATTTTGAAGTTGCATTTGTCAGTTACCCGAGTATAGAAAATTTGTTTGGCCCTCTGTGTGAGATAGGACCATGTGAGTTGCTATAGGTATGACCAGTTTATTTCTTTTCATAATAATCGATAATATTAATTACTCTACAATCACACATTATGGTACTATACATGGGAGGTTTTCTTGTGTATCGCTTCGACCTACTACGTCTCAAGTGCTAGAAATTACGTATTAATTCTATCTAGTTGCTATACCTTGTTATGTGGATATTATAGATGACTTGCCTGCATGATCTTGCTTACTTCCGTGATGTTTGTCTCATCATTAATGTATTCCAGTTCCAGCCTCTATCGTTATTACTATCATCACTATGTCCTATTTTCTATTTCTGTTATAGCCATTAGCACGCATATTATTATACATACTGTTATTGTATTTGTTCCTGCTTGGGATCTTGCGATGCTGTTACACACGCTGCACGCTACTCCTATTTTCTGGTTTACTCAGATAGAGCATATCAGCCTCACTTCGAATCGTACAGACCAGAATATTCTTAGCCCAGAGTGTCTCGCCCCCAGAAAGATAGAAAACCAACTGGAAGCCTATGATTTTCTTCTATGCTAGTAGTAGTTGATATAAAACTCTTTCACCGCACTTTCTTAGTTGAGAATATTAATATTTAATTCCTTTTATTATGACTATGATTTCTTATTTCTAGCTGCAACTGTTGTTGTAATAAGGCTTACTGGACCCATATTTTAGTCTGGATATTCACCATGATTATAGTCCTATTTTAATTCTGGTCTGTTTATATTGCTATATGTTTGATTCGTACCTGTACTTCTTATTTTTATCCAGTACGCCTGAGCTAGTAGATTGAAAGACGGGCTATAGCACTATCTCTTCTCATCTAAGAGTCTAATACGTCGCGGGCTTGCTCGCGTCCCGATTCCCTGGTATTTTGGGAAGCGGGGCGTGACACCTTCATTCTCAATCTAAAGATCAAGGTTGAGATATTCGATCAAGGACTCCACCGACAGTTCCAGCATAAACCCTAGAAAGCGAACCCCTTCATTCTCAATCTAAAGATCAAGGTTGAGATATTCGATCGTCAATGGCGATCGAGGACTCCACCGACAGTTCCAGCAACAAAGCGGTCGACTCTTCCTCCCTCTTGAACGATGAAATCCCTTTCCCTTAATAAGTTAGGGTGGAAAAAAGAAAAGATAAAATAAAAACCCTAGAAAGTGAACCCCTTCATTCTCAATCTAAAGATCAAGGTTGAGATATTCGATCATCAATGGTGATCGAGGACTCCACCACAGTTCCAGCATAAACCCTAGCAAGTGAACCTCTTCATTCTCAATCTAAAGATCAAGGTTGAGATATTCGATCGTCAATGGCGATCGAAGACTCCACCGATAGTTCCAGCAGCAAAGCGGTCGACTCTTCCTCCCTCTTGAACAACAACATCAGCCGCCTACAGTAGCAGTGTAAGGACCGTAATTTCCGATTTTGGTTTAAAATAAAATTTTTTGTAAATTTAAATATTAAATTTTATTTTTATAGAAAGAGTATTTATATTTTTTCGACTTTCTAGAATATTCTATGATTTGAATATCCAACTTTTTATTTATTTTAATGATTATAAATTTAGTTGTTACGGTGAAAACTTTTTAAATTAATATTTTGTTATTTATTATTGTTATTATTATTATTTGTATTATTAATTATCTTGTATTAATATTTTTAGCTTGCACCCCTTATCCCCTATCATTATTTGTAGCTGTCATGTAATGTGCACGACAGTCAATTTGTTATTTAGCTTTTTTCCTGTGTTTTTCTCTCATAGTCTCTCTCTCTCCTCTCTACCCCACTCCGCTAAGAGCATCTCCAACAGCGTCCCCAAAAATTTCTCCAAAATGGGGAAGCAAAAGTTATATTCTCCAAATTATTTTTACTCCAACTCCAATAGCTTCCCCATTTTGAAAAATCATGTATTTATTACAATAATAAAAATATTCTACATCTTTGACATGAACTTTAACAATAAAAAAATTTAGACATGAATTTTTTATTTTTCGCCCCTTTATTTTATAGTGTTGAGTCGTTTTTTGAGTAGTTGGAGACTTGAAGAACGTGTAACATTTATGACAAAGCTCTCCCTAAAAATTTAAAGAATGCTGCAGATTTGGGGAAGGCTCACTTTGTTTTCTCCTCCATCCATATTTTGGGGAATGGAATGGGGAATCTGTTAGACCAAAAAAAGCCCAAAATTCTCCAAAAGTGAGAATACCAATAAAATGGGGAAGCTGTTGGAGATGCTCTAAATTCCTCCCCCATGTTTCCCGCATACCCCATCCCGCGTGTTTCGCCTCAGATTCCCTCTCCCCATCTCTCTCTCTCTCTCATCAATTATCACTCACCCGTTTCTCTCTCTCCTCTATGATTTTAACAGCTCACATCTCTCTCTCGTTCTCACTCTCTCTCTCTCACTCGCACCCTCTCTTCATTCTCTCTCTCTCTCTCTCTCTCTCTCTCTCTCTCTCTCTCTCTCTC
>NC_033796.1:2108927-2135634 GCF_001876935.1 Asparagus officinalis
CCTCCTGCAACATCCAATCCGTCCTCCACTTTCCCGATAGCCCGTCAAGCACCCCACTCACCCTGCAGCTTCGCATCGGCTCCGACCTTCCGACAGCCTCAACTCCCCTAAGCTCTGACTGCCTTCTTCGAGTCCAGCCCCTACATCGCCGACAACCATGCCTCTGACCCGCTGCTCGCCATTAAGTATGCCAACACCTCCTCCCCAGATCTGTTGCTCTCCTTCCATGCCGAGCAACCCTTCAAAACCCACAAACAACCGACAAAACCCCCTGCATGCGTCGCCTACTTCGCCAACGACCCACACCGCCTTCAGATCCGCCATCGTCGCCTTCTCTCCTTTGCCTCAGCCTAGATGCAAGCCGTCACCGTCATCTCCTCTATAGCAGCGAGCCGCGTTGCTCAGATCCGCCGCCAAACTCTTCAGACCCGTTGTACCGTATCCGCAGCGACACCATCGCCTCGTCCACAGGCCCTGACCTCGTAGGCAAGATCTCGCTTCTGTTTGACTCGTCATTTTAACATTTATATTTGTCATTAAAGTAGATGCATAGATTAGACTGTGATATATTATTACATGCATGAGATTTGTTTGATGAATGACTATATGAAAATTTGTTACTTTATTACCTAGTTGTTATCCAATAGTAGAGAATGTACATGAAAACGACTCCTGTTAAAAATATAATTTATAAGCGTACTTTCAAAGCATGGTTATATCCTCGACATCGATATCCTAATGTTAGGAGTTCCGAGTTCCCTCGATATTGATATCCCGATATGAGCTTTCCTTGACTATTACTATTATAGCATCGACTAGAGGATGCACTCTTGATCGGACCTATTATGGGTCACGGTTATTTTCATAGTTTTACAGAAGTCATTCCACGGTAATTCCGTGACTAGTGCACAATATTCATGTACAGTCACTTAAATTAAAAGAACAAACATGAGGTTTATAAAGGGAAATTGGATGGAGAATTTAACATGTATATAAACGGGCACATGCGCTTTCCTGATATCGCGAGTTATATATATACATGGGCCAAATGGCCAATACTTGACTTGAAGGCGTGGCCCCTGGACAGGTTTACGGGGACCCGATTATATATATGAAAATCTTCTTCTCCAATTCAAATAACATGTAAAATAAGAATAATATGCTTGTGTGTCCTGTGGTAGGCTTTGTTTGATATCTACAATTAGAAATTTTCTTTATTATCACCTTAGATGATTATGGATTCTTGTGAGATGCAGACAAGTTATATTTCTTTTCATACATAGATCGGGATAAATATTTAATTATCTACAATTCGAGACATATGGTATATACATGAGAGTTTCATTGTTTGGATTATTTCGCTCGACGTACTACGTCTCGTGTTGTAGATTTTTAAGTATTAATTCCATCTAGTTGCATGACTTTGTCACTTGGATGATTATCTGATCGCTAGTTGCATGACCTCGTTACTCGATTGATTTTTGGATTCTTCTGATTATTAAATTTTAGTAGTGAATTGCATTTAGATTATTAGAACTCTAGTACCATGCTTCTATTTTTTATTACTATTATCGCATTGGCTGTTCGACCGTTTTCTTTCTTCTTGTGGGATCTTGTCGTGTGCCATGCACGTTGACGTACGTCTTTTCTCTCTGGATGTACGTCAGATTTAGAAGACCGATAGCTTCAGTTCAGAGTCGTACATGAGCCAAAGGATTCTCAGCAGGAGTGTTTTGCAGATCGAGGAGAAGAAGCCGAAGCTTAGTTATTGGTCCTCCGTTTACTTTTGTAGTACTTTCTATTTTCACCTAATCGATGTATTATATATTTTTCAGTATTTCATTCAGATAATTTTGTATAAGGGCATGTTTGGCCTGAATATTATGCCCTGGATGATATGTCCTTTGTGATATTGATCATTTTGTTCTGAGTTGTTATTATATTCTTACTACTGTGATCAGGGACCTGTGCCTTCGCATTATATTGGTTGACGCTTAGCGTATTAGATTGAGTAGAATGATATAGTACTTATTTCTTCTCAGTCTAATACATCGTGGGCTTGCTCACGTTTCGATTCTCCGGTATTTTGGGAAGCGGGGTGTGACAAGCACCACCACCACAAGCTCGATGTCTTCAACGAGGTCCTCCGACACCTCAGTGACTCTGGCTTGCCGGAGGAGCATCCGTCGTCATTCGGCGACAACTCTGGGCCCACTTCAATCGCCTTCCCGCGAGGTTAGTGCCGCCCTCTTGATCTCGAGGTTTATTTTGAGGATTTTTGCATTGATTGGTCGATTGTTCTTGATTGTTTAGATGCAATGGATGTGAACGTGGAGAGAGCGGAGGATGTGCTCACACACATGAGATTGCTGGAGTTGGTGCGTGATCCTGCAAATAGGCCTGCTTTTGTCGTCCGCTTAGTTCATGTGAGAAAAAGGTATTTTCTTTGAATCTAACTGGTTTGTTAGCCGAACAGTGTAGGGGAATTCGAGAAAGATGGTTAAAGCTACTTCACGAGACTTGAAGTCCGTGAAGTTATAAACTTCACTTCACGGGACTTCAAGTTCCGTAAAGTTTTGGCGCTCCTAATCAAGTTGGTTATGTGGGATTAAACTTCACGAGATTTCAAGTCCTGTGAAGTTTTTTAAGTTTTTTCACCAAATTCGACCCAGTTTCAGCCAGAGTTTCAGCCAACTGGCTGAAACTCGATCGAATTTTGTAAATATTTTCGAAATAGTTCGTTTTTTGCAAATAAGTTTCTAAAGAGGTCTAAATTAAAAATTTGTCCTTCTTATAATATATCAATCTCATAGATAGTCGTTTGGTTTTTCTTACTCCTTGATTCCTATTTCACAATACCAATCTTGTCGCTATACTTTGAATCAATTAATCTGGCAAACCTTTTTGCGATTTTGATGTAAACCCAAATTTTTTTTTTCCCGCTGCGACTTTGTAGGACGTTGTGTAGTATTGGTCGTATGAAGATGTATGTGGCCTAACGTTGTATCTCAAAAAAAAATTAAAAAAATGAAGAAAAAGGATAATGAAGAATGATTAGGAAAATGATAGAGATGCATACAGTAACTAGGAAGGGATATATATATATATATTTGTGTTTTCATTAATTTTTACTTGACGAGTTCCTCTTCCTTGCTTGCAGCCTCCTCCAACTCTCTAAGCCCTCCGACCTTTTGCTCGATTTCTTGAATTAACTCCTCTCTCCACAGCTCTGCCCTTGCTGCTGCTTCTATATCTTCTTGCTGCATGCATGCAATATTAATTCTAATTATTGGATTTATTTATATATTTGAGGTACTAGTAAATGCATGTGGTGAAAGAAATCAATCTTCTTATCAGGTAATGGTGTAAATCTACTTGTCTCATGTATACATATTGCTGGCCTAAGTGACTTGAGTCTCTCACCCACTGCAGTCAGTTCAACCAAATTATCGCGATCAACTTTGTTTAGTGGTACTAATGATATCTGACTTATAACACATGAGGGTAGAAATTAAACCTCTATTGGTCGCAGGGCTAACCTTTTACCATTAATTTGCAGTCGATTAGATGCATATTAATCAGACGTTACTAATTAAGAAAGTTAGATGGGTGTGCGCACAATACCTTCTCATAGTACCAATGCACTGTTCCGTCTCCTCCATCTTTCCTGTACTCCTCTCCGTCGTAGAATGGATCCTAATTAATTAATTAGTTAAGCCATCGTCGCATTGATCAATCTTGGATTAAACAATTTGCCTATTAATTTAGAGCTATAACCGAGCGAGGAGCAAATGGGCATATATACCTTTGTAGATCCGAAGAAACAGCAACCCCAGCATGTAAACATGATATACATGGTATCTACATTACATCACATATGGAGATTAATAAAATATTTTAGTAAGCGAGGAAGTAATTATGGAAGATGGCGTAATTAAGTAGAGCCTTAAATAAATAATCATCTGATCGAATGAGAATTAATTAACGTGTCGAAGAGCCGACTTACAAACATTTTTCATCGCCTCATCAGTGAGATGCCATACAGATTTGTGGACGATGTAATCTCTTTGACCAGTGACATGCTCGATCATCACAGCCATCAGAGGAGGCAAAGCATTCACCCTCCATGAACTTGAAGATTCCTTGTTCACCTGATCGATTAATTAATAATAATCCCCAGAACAACAACAACACATTGAAGTATCGGTGATGGAATCTAAAATTAGATGATGAAATCTTAATTTCCAGCTTAGAATGAATCAGTTGGTACCTGCAGAGGGTGGCTCCTACTGTTCCACACGGTCGAAGTTCTCAATCGCTTCAGCTGAAAACACATCCATGTAAAATAATAATAATAATAATAATAATAAAAGAAGATACCACGGACAAAATCACATGGAAGGGGGTGGAGACTCCAGTACATAATTAGGTACTGTTGGGAATGAGTTCGTCTGATCTGTTTTCATGGGATGCAGAGCTCTAGTATTGTGCAGGTGCATCTTGGGAACGGAGAATCCCGTAACTGCCGCGTTCGTCATTGCTTTGCTTAATTCGATCGCTATCAGAGAACAAACACTAGGATAAAGCTGTTGCGATAAAACAACTCCTCGTTACAACACTACTCTAATTATGATGATGCTCACGCTCACAGATCGAAAGAAAGAGATCAGCGAGTGGGGAGTGGATAGGGCCTTTGGCTCCACACAATCTCCTCATGGTGTCTACCCAACTACGCGGATAACAATGGTCACCTAACGACTAATGAAAATCACAGAGTTTATTTATTTGAACTATACACCTTCAACCTTTCAAATTTGCAATTCTATCCCAATATCCGAATATTAATTTGCTAGTTTAAAGAAACACAGAAGCCTCTGTCCGAGTGCTACTCGTGACGGTCCAGAGCTCCTCCTCCACGTACGTTGTCATATCTCATCTCTGGAGTCCTGTCGATCCAACCGCTAGCTAGACATTATGATACCCGCTCCATGCCTCACAATTGCCACCGCGCCTGGTCCGGCTTGTATCCTTAATTTGATTGAAATTATGGCTTTATATCTCACTAGCCCCGTAACAAGCTATTAAATTTCTCACTATTACTTTAAGTACCTGATTACTACTTTCTATTTATTAATTAGTGGTGTTTTAAAAGGACTAGGAAAGGAAAGTGATAAATTTTGGGGGTAAGATGAAACTGAAATAGCTCAAGCTGGGGTAAGCAGCAACAAAACTAGTAGTTTAAGAGGGCAAGTAAGGAGGAGCGGAGCAGGGTATCACAAAACCCCCATTAAGTGTGGCCATTTTTGAGATATGCCCTCTCAGCTTTAGAAATGTCACCTAATCTCCCCCCTTAACTTTTGCCAGTTAACACCCCTTAATTAATAGGGTTAGATCTAATTTTCCAAGTGACCAAAATGCTCCTTTTAAATAATTTTAAAGATAACTTTTACAAATGTGCCTTAAGTTTGATCTAGTTTGTTATGGTGCTCTCAAACACCAAAATGCAACTCTTAGCCAGCAACAGACGAGTATACTTTTGCATGCAATGCCCTAATCAAATTGGTGGCCGAGACCAACAAGGGTTCCAACTTAGCTGACTCGTCGAATCGACACTCCTTCATGTCGACTCGAATGACAGAACTTGTCGGTCCTCTTGTCGAAGACGACTCGCAGCGAGTCCACTCGATAAGCTATTCAACACCTCACGAGGTCGACTCGAAAGGCGTTGCTTCTTGGCGAAGTTAAAAGACGACTTCAGCTTCGAGCCTCTCCTGCTGACACAACGTCGACGTCACATTTAATGCTTGGAAGGCGCCATCATACCTCTAGCCCCGATAGGCTTCATGACTCATCGGACCACGTCGACACCGTCATGCCTCCGATCACTTCCCATTTAATACTGAGGTAATCTCTCCCCCAGTCATTAGCTGACACTTGTAAAGCGGGAGCTGACTCAGCCGCCTGCACATGCTTCTTCACTGTCATCCTGTGCTCGGTCACAATGACGGTTCTACCCTTTGAGCATCACTATAAATACAAATATTATTCTCAACAAGAGAGGATTTTGGTCTTTTGACTTTTTGACCTTTGCTTCTTCTGCAAATCATACTGCACACAGAAGAACTGACAGTTTTTCACTTTTCCTACTCAAGTTCACCAGCTGACTTGATCGTCAGAGGAACCACGGGGAACTGGTCTCCGTTATCTAATGAGTTTCTATATGTGCAGACTTTCCAGCCACTCAACTCAAAACTGGATATTCGGGGAAGGAAGCGGCCCCTCATCAACTTCACCCTCATCCAACCACAGATATAATTGACTGTGTGATTACTTAACATCAACATAGTTCAACTAAAATTCCCTTATTCGTTTAACTTAATAATCAAATGTTAGTATGAAAAGAGTATTTTGATCTTTCTTAAGTTCATTTACCACAGCTAGGGATTAGTTGAAAAAATTCAAATGATTGGAGGTTTTCTGGAATACTCCAATCTTAATAGTCGTTAAGTGATATTTTCAGATTAAAGGGAGTTATCTCAATATCAGTCAAATTTTAAAGGGGGTTTGTCAAAATTTACCTAGTTATATAACACACAGTCACTCTCTCTCATCTTTGCCCATGCTTAGGAGTTGACATCTAACCCATATCATATCTATAATATTTATAAAAAAAATACCTATGTCAAAACTTTTGATTTTTTATTTTGGCCTTTCAAATTTGATAATTCACAATTATATGATTATTTATAATTAATCCTTAAATAATTATCCATAACCCTTAATTAAATGCACCTCCTAATCTCCCTTAAGAATATTTGGTCAAGAATATCATTATTATTAATAGTTTATATTACATACAAATCCTTATATCTATATTTAGAATCTTAGAGTGTCAATGTTCATTTTTCATGCTACCTTAATTGCATGTCAGGGGTCTTTGCGACTTGTTCTTCTTACTAAAAAGTTAAAACGACTGTATTAGAAGGACATCAAAGTTTAATCCATTGGAGGATCAGAGTTTTGTAGGGACCACCTAAGGTAGAATTAGAGAATAGTGTACATCATTCTTTATCGGTCTGGGTGTTTTGAGCCCTACCTGCTAATAAGTCTAAAATTTCAGCTCAAGACTATAAATTACTTCCTAGTCAGTCACACAACAGTATAAGATTAAAGTTAATCAAGTAATAATAATAAGATTATCAATAAGATGTAGAGTCTGTACTTTTAAATTTGAATCAATGCATAAACTATAAACCCAATTAACTAACAAACAACCCTTTTCATTTTCCCTTCATATAACCTCTTTCATCTATTGAATACAAATTAGCTCATATATTTTTTCCACTCACCCTAAAACCTACTAAGCCAAATTCATATAACTACAAAAGAAAAGCTAAACCAGAAATCCACTTGGATTAGAATGAAAAATTAGCACATCACAAGATGTTGACTTCTTTCGAGGATCAAATTTGCTCAAATACATGTTAGCATGATATGTTCCTCTATAATTCAATAAGAATTTAAAAATTTTTGTTTCATAACTTGATCGTTGTAGAAATGAGTCGATTTGGTATGATTTAAATTGTTATAGTCCATTTGGCGATTAGTTTTCTTTTTGGCACGAATTTTAAAATTTATTATAAAAAGACTAAAATGAACTATATCTTAAAATCTCATTAGATTAAATACTTTTAGAATTCAACCTCTAAACGCATTTAACAGTAATTTAAAAACACATTGTACTAAAGAAATCTACGACGCTAATATCATTAAGTAGGGGCATGATTAAACTAATTGTATTACCCTTTGATATTACTATTAGAAATACAAAATAAACTTTCTTACCATGATTTTAGACTAATTTTTTTAAAATAAATAATTCAACAAGCATAATATTTACATGCATCCAAAATAAATATTACATTTTTATTATAAGTAAACCCTGATTGCTAAAATAATATCTTCTTAACCTTTGGCTTCTTACCTTCTAATTAATAACTCATTTTTATATGCGACATTTATTTTTCATTTATTTCTCTTTCTTCCTCTTCTTCCAACCATTTATTTCTATTTTTGAGAAATGAAGTGCTTCGGAGGACATTAAACATGATATATATTTCTATAGAAATGCTATCACAATGATTTACTGCCAAGCTGTGAACTAGAGATTCATCAAAGACATATGAACGACATAATCAATGTCTCTTGTAATTGTCATGGAACTTCAAAAAGTGATAAGTCCCTACTCGCATGATATACCACTATCTAAACAAGAAAGGTTGATGTTAATTTCATCTTTAAGTTTAAGAATTTTATTTGGGAAGCACTTATTAATTAGTATTTTCTTAAATAGCTTAAACCTTAGTGTAAATTGAGCAAAAGTGCGTCTACCATCTCCAATATTAAACATCATTTAATCATGCTATTTTGTTTATAGTAGAAGTTTGTTCATGCATAGGATTATAATATTTTTCACCTTATTAATCCATGTTGGATATCAACTATTTAATGTTGCTATTGCATTTACAGAAGAAGTTTGTTCATGCATAGAATTATGAAAAAAATTCACCCTATTAATCCATGTTGGACATCAGCTATATGGAAAATTTGGCCCTCTATTATGTATGTGTTATTTTCTCATAAAATGCTAATGATTAATATAAACTTCGATAAGGTTGTTGCGTCCAGCGGAAGCAGACTCAATCCACATCAAGTCGGTAAGCAACACGAGAAGAACACCACGAGCACAATTCACAATGAAACGACCAAAACCAATCACAAAAACAGAGAATTTACATGGTTCGGCAAGTTGCCTACGTCCACGGGGATAGGATGGGGAGATTTCACTATATAGAGGAGAAAACAATGGGTTACAACTCTCTCAAACACTCAAAATAACCCTAACCAAAAGATCTCACTCCCTCACAATAATCTCCCCCTCAAAGTGCTCAAAACAACCCATTTTCTTTGTTAAACCCCTCTCTTAAAAACCCTAAAAACGTGCTTCTATTTATATAAACACTAAACCAAAACAGACTGGGAAACCAATTTGGCCCATTGACCCGCTATTGATCGACCGATGCACCCCTATCCATCGACCGATAGGTCTTCATTAGTCGACCGATAATGGTGCATCGGTCGATTGTTTAGTGCGAATTTTTCAGCTCCTGTATGGTGCATGATATCGGTCGACTGGTTTGGCCCACCAGTCGACCGACCAGAGGACTTTTGCCACTATCGATTTTTCCTGTAATTTCCATCCTCTTTCAACAATTCTCTACCTTGACGAAGTGTTTCCAAAACTGAGCTGATACCAACAAGAGCACCAATGTGTCGTCTCTCTAAATTCGGTTGTACCAATGTGGTTGTTTACGTACCTCCTCTCCTAAGGGATCAAGTCGCTCGTAGTTCATCCAAATGGTCTCGACATGCCTCAACAAGCACGAATCTGCAACAAGCTTCTACAATGATCGAACTTATTACTAGGGACCACCTTCATGAGCATATCTACTGGATTGTCTTTTGTGTGGACCTTCACAAGCTCCACATCCCTATCTTCAAGAACATCCCGAACAAAGTGATAACGAACATCGATGTGTTTCGTTCTCGCTTGGAAAACTTAATTTTTCACCAATAGATAACACTCATGCTATCATAATGAATGGTGATAGATCGTTGCGAAACACCAAGGTCCTCTAAAAGTCCTCGAAGCCAAATTGCCTCATTTACAGCCTCTGTAATCATCATGTACTCTGTCTTTGTCGTTGACAAAACAATTGTAGACTGCAAGGTGCATCTCCAACACACCGGCGCATAAGTCAAAATAAACACATACCCCGTCGTCGACTGGCGTTTGTCCAAATCTCCAGCATAGTCTGAATCGACATAACTAATACACAACTACCTACCACTAGTGTCTCATTCGAGCATCAAACCAATGTTGAGAGTACCTCGAATGTACCACAAAATCCACCTCACGACATCCTAATGACCCAGACCTGGGTCATGCTTGTATCGTAAAATCATGCTAACTGCTTGTGATAGATTTGGCCTCGAACATACCATAACATACATCAAACTTCACACTACGCTCGCATAAGTGTCTTTGACATCAACTCTCTGTCTTTAACTGACTTCGGAAGATCAGCTGAAAGCTTTAAATGGGCCCCCAAAGGTACACTGACTGGCTTTGTCTTCATACTCACATTGAATTACTACAACACCTTCTTCAAATAAGCCACTTGTGTCAAATAAATTCTGCCCTTATCTCTGTCTCTCCCGATCTTCATCCCCAAAATACGTTTTGCTTTACCCAAATCATTTATCTCAAACTCACTCGAAAGTTGTATCTTCAATTCATCTATGACGGATCTAGAAATAAAAGCAACAAACATGTCATCGACATAAAGCAATAAATAAATATACACACCTCTGTGCAACTTGCGATAGTACACACAAGGATCAAACTGGCTCCTAATGTATGACTTGTCGATCATAAACCCATCGAATCACCTATACCACTGTCTTGGAGATTGCTTCAACCCGTATAACGACTTCTTTAATCTACACACCAATTTTTCCTTCCCCGCAGCTTGAAACCCCAATGACTGAGTCATATAAATTTCTTCATCAAGATCACCATGAAGAAAAGCTATTTTCATATCTAACTGATCTAATTCCAATCTATACTGTGCCACCAAAGCTAGTAAGATCCGAATCAAAGAGTTCTTCACCACCGGAGAGAAGACCTCATTGTAGTCAATACCTTCTTCCTGTGCATAACCCTTCGCTACCAACCTAGCTTTAAACCTCACTGGAGTGCCCTAAATACCCTCCTTCTTAGTATACACTCATTTGTAACCAATTGCCTTCCGCCCCTTTGGAAGCTCGACAAGCTCACATGTGTCATTCTTGTGAAGATACTCCATCTCTTCCCGCATAGCTTCCTGCCACATATCAGCCTCTGAACTCTGTTCAGCCTCTGTGAAGTTAGTAGGAACCATCTCATCAATACTCTCAACCAGAAGTACATAAGCAACCGCTGTATCTGTATACTTCGTTGGCAACTGTATGTCTCTTTTGGGTCTCTGAACTACACTAGAATTCTGAATCTGAACCGTCGGTCCCTGATCTTGCTCTGTTGTACTTGTATCCTCCAAATCATCAATGTGCTCGCCTGGCGTCATCTCAGTCAGCACTCTAATGGATACAATCCTATCTGGATACTGTGGAGCTACATCAATCTCTACCATCTGCGATATCTCCTCTGTCGGGATGCTCGCCACCTGATGAGAGCTGGGAGACTTCAATAGTGAAGCCTCATCAAATGTGACGTCTCTGCTCAGCACAATATTCTTCTCAACTTGATCCTAAAGCTTGTATCCTTTCACACCACGTTTGAATCCCACAAATGTGGCCTTTCTAGCTTAAGGTTCCAACTTATCAGTTTTAACATGATAAAATGCAGGGCACCCAAAAACCTTGAGCAGATCATAATCATGTGCTTGTTCTCCCAACCACATCTCTATAGGAGTCTTTTCCTCTATCGCAGATCAAGGCAGCCTATTAATGAGGTGGCTCGCATACGTAAGTGCCTCAGCCTAAATTTTTTTCTCTAAACCACCCTGTGATAATAAATATAGGAGCTTCTCCAGTAAAAACCTTCAACCTCTCTACCACCCTATTCTACTACAGTGTATGACTAACTGTGAAGTGTCTCTCTATGATCTCGTCTCGATATAGCTACTGAAAGGGGTCTGATGTGTACTTTTTAACGTTGTTGGATCTCAACGTCTTGATCTTTCTCTCTGTCTGCAGTTCCAATCTTCTCTTCTACTCCATAAATGTCTCTAGGACTTCACTCTTCTGTTTCATGGTGTACACCCAATAATGCTTAGAATAGTCATCCACAAATATGACAAACCAATATTGACCAACAAGTGATACCGTCTTGGTAGGACCCTAAACATCCGTTTGCACGTAGTTCATGATGCTGGTTGTCCTATGAATGGTTGTTCGCGTCGGAAATCAATTTTATTACAGAATCCATTACAATCGTTTATCGATTTACAAGATTCGAAAGAAGGAGCCTTTTTATAAGGCTTTTCTTACACTAAAAAAAATAAATGAAGATTTCCTAGAAGCACACGCATAATCGTTTATCGATCACTGCTTGCACAGGATCTTTGCCTATGTCAGGAACGCTTTGATCCGGGACCGTCGAGTATCAAATCCGGGTTGATCGGAACGAAGGCTTGCTATTCTTGTTTTGTTTTAGACACAAGAATAGAAGTAAATATCTCAATAATATGAGATAAATACTCTTCTCGAGATCAAAACGACTTTGATCCCAAGGGAAGATAGAAAAGTTGCAGATCTCTCAAAAGCTCCCTCTTTATGCTGAAGAATTCATCAAGATCTTGCTTTTCTTTCTCTGAAATTCGTGGGTTTTGCTCTCACAGGGTCAGCTACTCGCCTCAAAGTCCCAAATTCCAAATCACCCGTGCATAGGGGCTTTAGGAGTGTATTTATAGGCTTTGGATGTTGTGTTTTCGGATAAGAATTCGTGATCTAGTCGTCTCTTCTGTTAGAAATGACTTTACCACATTTAGGATTGATCCCAAACCAGATAGGGAGGTACTGAACAGCACGAATCCCGAGAAATCATTAAAAAATTGCGTTTAGGGGGAATCTGATTATGAGAGACAGTTTTTATCTATCTCTGCACCCGAGACACACGTGTGTCTTGAATTTCGAGACACACTTGTTGTGTCTCGTTTTACCGTTTCGTCGATTTGAGCGCTTTGTTGCTTCTTCGTCCCGCTGTTTCGTGCGTTCCTTTGCTTCTCTTTGGCATCAGATAATCATTTTTGACTCAGATATCGACATTCTTTATCTTCTCTTTGTCTCAAGCTGTGTTTCGGGAACCTATAGGCTTGGTCCAATAGTTCAGACGAGGTTTGATTAGTTCAGACGGACTTGAGAACATGCTGTGAAAAACGGATCATAACTTTCAAACCATAAGTCAGAATTGGATGAATTATATATGAAAATCACCTATCTCGACAAGATGGGGCCAACCAAACTAACCAAAGTGGGTTTACCACTGTCTGTTTGTCAAATTCGCTCTAGTTTGAGAGATATCAATATTTTCATCAGTTTTGAGCTTTTTTGCAATCTATAGGTAATTTTTTATGCCTACAGATACCCCCTCTAAAGTATTTTAGCCTCATTCTTTTATAGAGGAGTCTGAAATACTTTGGATAAGATAGACCCAATCTTTAATTCTTTTACTTCTTCAGCTTTTATCCTATTCAGTATTTTTGTCGAATAGTCTAAAATTCTTCTGGTACTGTGTTTATCGTCTGACCGTTGTCGAAATCTTGAACTGAAAACCAGTGTGTTGATTTTTTGAATAAGCTTGCATCGTTGAATCAACATTGAACTAAACGTCTTCGTCGAGAGTTTGTATCTGAATTGCGATTGAACTCCCAGTGGTAATTTGAAACTGAGAATTATCTTGAGCCTTATTTCGGTGAAATTGTTAACGTGTTGACCGATGTTGACCTCCGTTATGGCATGAACACAGTTTATACTCATACGTTAACTAGAGTCTACACATTTTAAACTCTTAAGCTATTGGAGCGTGGAGAATCAGTTTATACTCGTATACTCATTGGAGTTTCGGGAATCAGTTTAACCTCATATACCCGTTAGAGGTTCAAGGAGATACAGTTTATACTTATATACTCATCGGAGTGTGGGAAGAACAAGCTGCGAATACATCGGAGGCTTGTTAGGTTGAGCTCTTTGTGCGAGATTTGATTATAGGATCAGCTGTCGAGGTTGAGTTCTTTGCATAGAGAACAAGCTAAGAATACAAGCTGAGAATACATCTGAAGCTACCCCAGGCGCTCGAGTCATGAGACCAACTGATGAAGCTGATGTGTCAATAACTATTAAAGCTGATTGAAGATGAAGCTTGTACAAGCTTTATGAAGAGAAACTCTTCAAGTTAGAAGAACGAATTCGTCATCGCAAGCTGTTCATTATAGGATTTTTGGCAAACCCTCAGTCATCAACAGATTTGATGAGCCTTTACCGACTACTGTTTGAGTCGGGCTAGCATTTAGATTGTCTAAGTCCGTTCTACATGTAACGTTGTGCTAAAAGAATGAACTCTTTTAGACTTAGTGCTATGATATCGAATACATAGACTTTGTCATTTTTACGGAAACACACCACCCAGCAACAAGTGTTAGGCGTAAACTTATCTCTAATTAGGGATCGAGATAAAATCCCCCATGCATGTAAGACATGGATTTTGGTGTTAAAAGATTGTGTCTTCTCTTGGGACGAAGATGAACCCGGTGCCAGAGAGGAAGAATTTTATTTTCTATCTCTTGCGTCAGAAGAAACTCAAAGTAGGATCTCCCCGTCGAGAATCTGAAAGACGAAACTAAAAGTGGGATCTCTACTCTAAGAATCTGAAAGATTTAGATAACCCAAACTGTAGGAAGGTTTGATCACCTGATGTGGGTGGAAGACTCTCGTTTATCAAAAGGGAATTCCAGTTTTGAACCTAACTGTAGGAAGGTTTGACCAAGTGGGATGTTTGAGATGACCCTAACTATAGGAAGGTTTGACTAAGAAACAGTGGGAGTAGATGTACAAATAACATTAGGAATGTTTGTAGGCGTCAAAAAATACCTATAGGTTCCGCGTACAGCTCAAAATGAAGAGAAGGTGATGAACACCATTATCTGAGTCAAATGGGATTATCCATGCCGTAAAAGAGCTAACGAGTGTTGAAACAAGTCAATAAAGCGTACAAGTCAACAAAACGATAAAATACACAAAACAGTAGAATAAGACCAAACCGGAAAAGCCTCTGGCAGCCGAGTCGCATCAAAATGACTCGGCCAAGGCCAAGCCACCTTCAAGTGGCTCGCCTAAGGCCGAGCCACCCTAGGGTGGCTCACGCCTAGAAATGCCCGTAACGTATTTTTCGATAGTTTTCTCGGGATTCTTTCATTCTAGAGCCTCCCCAACTATTTTGATACTATCCCTAAATGTCGTTAAGTGGTTGTTAGCTGAGGATAAGATTAAATCATCAATTCCTATCCTAAAACGATGCAACCGAAGCCTATAAATACAAACTTAGGGCCCCTACACACGGAAGATCTAAAATGGAGGCGAGGTGCTGTCCCTGTGAAGAGTGAACCATAAATTTCAGAGAGGCTAGCAGATCTTGGTGAAGTTCTTCAGCATAAAGTGGGAGAGATCGAGAGATCTGACGCCCATTCCCCTTTCCTCCGGATCAAACTTGGTTTTGATATCGAGAAGAGTAGTAATCTCACTTCGTCAAGATTATTTACTTCTGCGAATACTTTCTTTATGAAGTAGGATCATTAAACTTTCGTTCTGTCAAACGGATCTGATCCGCGGTAGTCCACGGACTAACGCGTCCCCGAAATAGGCAAAGATCTTATGTAAGCAGTGGGTGATAAACATCCTCCACGTGTCTTTGAAGAGAGTTGTATTTTTTTTGTGTAAGCGAGAAGTCTTATAAAAAGACTAACTCTTTTGAATTCATTGTAGTCGATAAACGTGTAATGAATTTGATAAATAAACCAACGTTCGACGCAAACACACTGGCGACCACAGTGGTAGTCAACCGTCTCGCTGCTAAGGCTGTCGTGTTGCAACCGTTGATCAAGATCCCAGTTGAAGCAGAGGTCGAGTACGAGTTTGACCAGTAGAAGTTCAAGGAGTACGTCACATCCTCCTCCAGATCCTCCTCTCCTTGCAAACACAGGAAGACCCCTTCGTTGAAGAAGGTTCGTTGGTCTTTGGATCTGAAGACACGGAGCGTTGATTCTCGTCCTATCGCCTCTCAAGCACCTAAGCAGGGTGGATCTGATGATGAGAAAAACTCCTCATCAATCAAGGAGTTGCGCCAATTTTGACGAAGAGGGCTCATCAAAGGCAACGCTAATGCCTCGCGCATCAACTAGCCAAGACCTTGGAGTCGGTTGATGGGATCCATTATCATATGGATCTAGAGTTCAAGAAGCGTCAAGCGATTCATCCACCTCAACAACATACAATTGATTCCTCCTCCAAACCATTAACTGACGAATGAGTCCGCGTCAAAAGAGCCCATTTAACTCTTGAGGAATGCATCCAAAAGCATCATGTACTACTCGTACATGCACGGATTCTTATGCAGGAGGCACATAAATTACAGAGGGAAAAGGTGGTCAAGAAACCACCAAAACTACACTAAGTCTAGAGGCCAAAGTCCAAAACAGCATAAAAAACAACTCGCACAGCGCCCGAAGCTGTCGGAAAATACGAGCCATCCCAGACTAGCTCGGCTAAGGCCGAGCCACCTCATACTAGGTCGGCCAAGGCCGAGCCACCTAAGAGTGGCTCGGCCAAAGCCGAGCCATCTAAAGGTGGCCCGTGCCAAAGCCGAGCCAACTCAGCCTGGCTCGCACCTGGTTCACCTCCAATGGAGTTTTTCATGTTTCCGAAAACCCTTGTTCCTGTACCGATTGATCTCGTACTTTCGGTGAAGTCTCACGAGAGCATAGATCTGCCCCGATTCAAGATAACGATGACAAATTGCCTTGGTTCTTTGCATGAGGATCGAGGCAAAGCTTTGGTTAAAGAGCATTTAGGATTGGTAAACAAATCCCTAGTGACTCTTCAGGCTGGGGTCGTACTTGTCCTCCCAATAAGTTGAAGCCATCCCATATCAGGAAAACACCCATATCCCCCCGCTTGGGGTTGTGTGTCTAGGTTCAGAAGCCCGTTAAGATTCCACACTCGTAAGGGCGTGGATCTAAACATGCGAATCCTAAGAACGCCAACAAGGCATTACATACCGGGAAGGAGACATGTCTGTTACATGACAATGTTATACCTTGGAAATCAAGTCAACAGCTGATAGGTTGCTCCAGCCACAACGTCGATGAGTTTTATTATCAGGCTCGGGGTATGAAGAAATCTTGAAAGAGAAGTATCCCAGAATCGGACTCTCACTGTCCTTGTGAGAGGTTAACCAGGACAGTATTATTAGAGTATAGCTGCCCCAAGACCGCTCCATGGAGGGTCTCGGTATTCGAAAGAATATCCACCGAAGTGTCCAAATCTAAATCAAGATGCTTCTACAAGAAAAAATCTACCGATTAAGATGATGAGCTTCCAGAAGTTACCATCAATGTGGCCGATAAAGGAAAATCGACAAGGCGTTACAGGTCTAACTCTTTCTTGGATGCATCTCAGCACATCGCTTGGTTATGGTCAGGAACTAGACAACCTAGACTGAATAGTGGACACTCCTTGGAGGATGAAACATTAGACATCAACTTCGCGATCACTTTCGACAATATGGTGTCTAGTACGGAACAATCTCATGAGACGTTCATGATCAATGCTGAACAAATGGCCAAAATACTCGAAGACGCTCTTGCCAAGCAGAAAGAGAATTTCAAATTCGAAATGGAAATGACTGTGCAACGGATAAGAAAATTACATAATCAGCAGATTTAAGCCTTATCAAATCAGATTGGTGAATCTAGTCGTTGCAACACTACCAGTCAGGTAGATAGCGATTCAGAAGTTGAAAAAATATCAATGTTGATACCCCTACCGACAACATGGATGCTAGGGGTGGTCCTATCGACAATAACAACGCTGGAGTGGTCCAGTTGTTTCTCCTGGAAATCGTCCAAAGAAAAATACAAGCGAGGACAAGAAAATAAAAGACATGGAGAGCAAGATCAACGCATTGATGTCTACTCAAGAGATAAAAAAGACCGGTACTCCGTGTCCCTACCCAAAGGAGTGAGTGTCAATCCCATATCCGATGAAGTTCAATCTAATTAACTTCACGCCGTTCGATGGAAAGGGCTCATCTACTTAACACCTAATTTACGTCAAGTCCTACCTGGGTGTGATCTCCGGCAATGAACCTTTGATGGTCCGGTCATTCGTTGGTATCCTTCGCAGAGCAGCCTTCGATTGGTACCGCCGTCTTAAGCCATGAAGTATCAATAGCTGGGACAATATGAAAAGCTTGTTCCTCAACAACTTCTTCGATGATGATACCAAAGTGTTGATCGGATCCCTTTTGGATAAGAAGCAAAAGAACAGGGAGTTCGTTGATAGGTTTGTTAATTGCTTTCACAACAAGGTAATGAATTGCAGGGATTCTATCACAGAGGAATTTATCTTGCAGACATGTCATAACAATCTCTCCATTAATGTGCTGGAAGTCCTAGGGGGTCGTGTCATCCACAATATGGAAAGAATTAAAACTACATGGGGAACATGCCGAACGCTTTCTCAAAAAAAACTTGAAAGAGGCCAACCGACGACAAACCCACCGAACTTGAATTTTACTTCTCATGATAAGGAAAAAGCACATGCAGCAACTGTTGATGCTAATCAGACGTCACAACAGCAACCTCAGAAGCAACAAAGGATTTCGGATCCGAGACTCCAAAATAAGTACTCCTTCAAGGATGAAGATATTCCAGCTATCTTCAAATACCTCCTTAAAAACAACAAAATCAAACTTCCACCTATTACGAATCAGGAGGAAGCTAGCAACACTTCGGATCCAAAACAATGTACGTACCACAAGAGGATCCTTCATCCCACCAAGTCTTACTTCTCTCTTAAAAATAACATTCAAGCATTGGTTAACGTCGGCATCATAACACCGAAATAAGCCGAATGAGAACAGTTTCTTCTGACAGGTATATGAGGTTAAACTGCTCCCTGATACTCCAACGGGTATATGAGTATAAATTGTCTCCCCAACCTCCAACTGGTATACTAGACTAAATTGTTCCCTACATTTGACGGGAAGTTCCTGAAGAGTATTACACATAATATTCTTAAGGATAACCCAACAATGCGCTTCTCATTGGACTCAGTTTCATAAAAAAGCTGGGGGTCGATACGAAGTTCGAAGAGAATACAAATTTAGGAACCGAGACCTGATTCCGTGGTAGCGTTGCCCACCAATAGGAAGATCCTGAAGAATATTACGCATGGTATTCTTAAGGATAACCTGAGATCAGCTAATTATTCAAGATGAAGACCAATCATCTGAATAATTCATTCTTAATCATGATAAAAAAAATGATTAAGAACCTTCCACTGTGGCTATTTAATCATTTTCAAGATGATTAAAATCCTCTCACTGTGACTTTCCGAGCACTCTTTCGTCGAGATGAGATTCAATGACTTTATCTATCAATTTTTCCTCACGAAACTCCTATGGTAAAACTGTGGAGTGCTTGATGATTCACGCTCCTCCACCACAAAGTTCATCACTAATCAAATTTATTGACGATGGGTCCACCAAAATTCTTCATGGTTAAATCCATTCAAACTCCCACAGTTGAAATCTTGACACAACATTCAAAATTTCAATCTGTTGATCCATGACGATTATCGAACCCCCTTCGTATCAAGATCTTGTCACTTTATATCAAAACCCCCACTGAGTAACTTGTACAAGTTAAAATTTCCCACTGTTATTTGTACCTCCACTCCCACTATTTTTTGGCCAAACCTTCCTACAGTTAGGACCAAAGCCAAAATCCCTTCTCGATTCCTTTCTAGAACGAGAGGTTCATTTTTAAACCGAGCGATCAAACCTTCCTACAGTTTGGGTCGTCTCAAAATTCCCTCTTGGTCAAACCTTTAGATAGTTAGGGCCGAAGTTGAAATTTCTTCTCGATAAATGAGAAATTCATCTTTAGATAAGTCTTGGAGTGGAGATCCCACTCTTAATTTCACCTTCAGGATTCTCAAAGTGGAGATCCCACTCTGAGTTTCTTTTGCAGCAGGAGATAGAATATAAAATTCTTCCTCTGCAGCACCGGGTTCGTCTTGGCCCCAAGAGAAGACACAAACTAATCAAAATCCATACCTTACATGTATAGGGAACATTATCTTGATCTCTAATTAGAGATAAGTCTGCATCTAACACATGCTGCCGGGTGGCCCGTTCCGACGAAAACAACAAAGTCACATATTCAACATCGTAGCGACAAAAATCCATGTCTTTCATGTATGGGGGACTTTATCTTGATCCTTAATTAGAGATATATTTGCATCTAACACATTTTATCGGGTGGTCCGTCCCTGTGAAAATGACCAAGCTTACGTATTCAACATCGTAGCGACAAAAATCCATGCCTTTTATGCATAGAGGACTTTATCTCGATCCCTAATTAGAGATAAGTCTACGTCTAACACGCGTTGCCGGTTAGTCTTTTGCCGTTAAAAGAACAAAAGCCCACGCATTCGACATCATGGCAGGCCGTTATTAATAACGTCAAAATCCATGCCTTACACACACGGGGAATTTTATCTTGAATCCTAAGTAGAGATAAGTCAACGTCTAACACGCATTGCCGGTTAACCTTTCTCTGTGAAAAGGACACCAGGATTCATGTCTGGGGGACGTTATCTCAATTCCTGATTAGAGATAAGTTTATGCCTAACACACGTTATCGGTTAGTCTTTTACCATGAAAAAGACAAAAGCCCACGTATTCAACATCGTGGCAGACCGTTATTAATAATGCCATAATACATGCCTTATACGCATGTGAGACTTTATTTTAATCCCTAAATAGAGATAAATCTGTGCCAAACACGCGTTGCCGGTTAGTCTTTTGCCATAAAAAGAACAAAAGCCCACGTATTCGACATCATGGCAGGTCGTTATTAATAACGTCAAAATCCGGGTCTTACACGTATGGGGAATTTTATCTCGAATCCTAAGTAAAGATAAGTCAACGCCTAACACACGTTATCGGTTAACCTTTTTCCGTGAAAAGAACGTCAGGATTCACATCTGGGGGATCTTATCTCAATCCCTGAATAGAGATTAGTCTACGCTTAACACGCATTACCGGTTAGTCTTTTCTCGTAAAAAGGATGAAGGCTATGTATTCAACATCATAGCACCAAGTCTAAGAGAGTTCATTCTCGTAGCACAACATCACATGTGAAACAGATTTAGATAATTCATATGCAACCCCGATTCAAACGGTAATCGGTAAAGGCATATCAAATCCGTTGATGACTGAGGGTTTACCAAAAATTCTAAAGTCTGTGCCTAACACACATTGTCGGATAGTCTATTCTCACGACAAATGACGAAATCCATGTATTCAATATCATAGCATCAAGTCTAAGAGAGTTCATTCTTTTAGCATAACGTCAAATGCAGAATGGATTTAAACAATCTGCATACTAACCCGACTCAAACGATAGTCGGTAAAGGCCCGTCAAACCTGTTTATGGCCGAGGGTTTGCTAAAAATCCTATAAGTATTATGGTTATTTATTCTAAATAGAATGAGTAATCGTAATAAGGTACAAAAGTCACCGATGCACCAACTTCACTAGTCGGTCTCGTGACTTGAACACCCGGGGGAACATCAATTCCAGCCGAAGTTTTCACGAAGGACCTTGGACGCATTCGCAGTGGTAGACGTATCAACTCTAATAGCTAGTCCTACAACTAAAACTTCCATATGGTTAAACAAATAGCTAGCGGGACGTAAGGGTAAGATCCATACCTGTAGATAAAATAGTATTAACAGTTGGTCCTGTAACCTCTACACTTGGGCCTGCTATGCGTTACAACGTCGGTCGAGCTTAAACTGTGTAGACTCCAGTTAACGTATGAGTATAAACTGTGTTCATGTTGGTCAATGTGTAGCTATGAGTCAACACGGTTCAACGCGTTGTGATGAAAGTCAATGCCAGTCAACACGTTGCGATGAAAGTCAACGCCGGTCAACGTCGGTCAACACGTAGCCATGAGTCAATGCAGGTCCACGCTAGTCAACACATTGACAATTTTTGCCGAAACAAGGCTCAGACTAATTCCCGGTCAAAGGATAATTTAAAGATTTCAATCGCGATTCACATACGAATAGCCGACTGAGATAATCAGTTCAACATCGATTCAACGATACGAGCTATAATTTAGAAATCAACACGCCAGCTTCAGTTCAAGATTTCGACAACGGTCAGACGATAAACGCAGCACCGAATTTTTTTAGCTATTTGACAAAATACTAAATAGACTGAAAGCTGAAGAAGTTAATGAATTGAAGGTCGGGTGTATCATATTTAAAGTATTCTAGGCTTTTCTATAAAAAAATAAGACTAAAACACTTTGGAGGGGGGATCTGCAGGAGTCAAATTTTGCCTATAGATTCCCGCGCACAACTCAAAATGAAGAGAAGTCGATGAATGCTGTTATCTAATTCAAACAGGATTATCCATGCTATAAAAGAGCTAACGAGTGTACGAAGCAAGTCATTAAAGCATATGAGTCAACAAAACGACGAAATGCGTAAAACGGCGGAATAAGAGCAAACCGAAAAAGCCCCTGGCAGCCGAGTCGCATCGAAACGACTCGGCCAAGGCCGAGCCACCTTCAAGTGGCTTGGCCAAGGCCGAGCCACCATGTGGTGGGTCGCATAGATCTGAGCCACTGTTGTGTGGCGCGCGTCTAGAAATGCTGAAAATATGTTTTTCTATAGTTTTCTCGGAATTCTTTTTTCCAGAACCTCCCTAACTGTTTTGAAGCTATCCATAAATATGGTTAAACAGTTATTAACTGAAGATAACATCAAATCATTAATTCTTATCTAAAAACGCTGCAACCGAAGCCTATAAATACAAGTCTAGAGCCCTATACGCAGGGGATCTAAAATGGAGGCGAGGTGCTATCAAATTGAAGAGTGATCCACGAATTTCAGAGGAGGGCTAGTAGATCTTGGCGAACTTCAGCATAAAGACTCGGTCAAGGCCAGGTGGCTCGGCCAAGGCCGAGCCACCCTAGGGTGGCTCGCACAGTGCCGAGCCACCATAGGGTGGCTTGCGCCCAGAAACGCCCAAAACGCGTTTTTTGATAGTTTTCTTGGGATTTTTTTCGTTCCAGAGCCTCCCTAACTGTTTTGATACTTTCCCTAAACATCATTAAGTGGTTGTTAGCTGAGGATAAGGTCAAATCATCAATTTCTATCCTAAAACACTGCAACTAAAACTTATAAATACAAGCTTAGGGCCCCTACACACGGATGATCTAAAATGGAGGCGAGGTGTTGTCCCTGTGAAGAGTGAACCATGAATTTCAGAGAGGCTAACAGATATTGGCAAAGTTATTCAGTATAAAGAGGGAGAGTTCGAGATATCTGAGGCCTATTCCCCTTTCCTCCGGATCAAACTTGGTTTTGATATTGAGAAGAGTAGTAATCTCGCTTGGTTGAGATTATTTACTTTTACGAATACTTTCTTTGTGAAGTAGGAGCATTGAACTTTCGTTCTATCAACCGGATCTACTCCATGACGGTCTACGGACTAACGTGTCCCCGACACAGGCAAAGATCTCACGCAAGCAGTGAGTGATAAACGTCCTCTGCATGTGTTTAAAGAGAGTTGTATTTTTATTTTATTTTATTTGTGCAAGCGAGAAGTCTTATAAAAAGTCTGACTCTTTTGAATTCATTGTAATCAATAAACATGTAATGGATTCGACAAATAAACCAACTTTCGACGTGAATAATGTTGACTTGTACAAATCACTTAGTGGGGGTTTTCGGTGTCAAGTGACAAGATCTTGACACGAAGGGGGTTCGCCATGGATCAGCAGATTGAAATTTTGAGTGTCGTGTCAGGACTTCAACAGTGGGAGTGTTAAAGGCTACACACAATGGGAGTTTAAATGTATTTAAGCATGAAGAATTTTGCTGGACCCACCGTCAATAAATTTGATCAGTGAAGGACTCTGTGGTGGAGGACCGTGAATTATCAAGCACTCCATAGTTACACCATGGGAGTTTCGTGAGGGAAGATTGACCCGATAAAGTCATTGAATCTCATCTCAACGAACGAGTGCTCGAAAAGTCACACCGGGAGTTGGTGGGATTGATCTTGGTGTAGTTGGGGGTGGTAAGTGGTGAGAACCATGATACCAATCATCCCATACATTTTCTAATCGATTAAATTTTATGTTTTCTTTCCTTTAAACACGTAAATAGTGAAGAAGGGAAAGATAAATGGATGTAGATCAATCGGACATGTCAATAATTGGTCTTATTTCAAGAGTACATATTCTATCAGATCACTCAACTATAAAAGAAAAAAAAGTTATGATTATAGTTCAGAACACCCCACTCCAGAATAAGACCGTGTTCTGATAGAATTTGTTTAGATCTTTCGGCACCTAGGGAAGGCACGCATTTTTGTAATCAACATCCACGTCAGAGAGTGTTGTATGGTGTATGACTAATTACCTCATGTCTTAGTTAGCTAGCTTAGTGAGCTAGTACTTCTTTCACTTCCTGTTTCACATTTCTCTTTCCACTCATGTCAAGTCGGAAGCACTAATCTTTGGTAGAAAAATCTTAGAATACATGGAAATCCTTAATTGTAAAGGTTATATTGATTAAGACATTTTCCATCAAATATTTCTTCAATTAAAAGAATGATTGGCCTTTCTTCGTATCCTTTCGCTTGAATTCACAAGTATCCATATAAGATTAAGAAACTGAAAGTGACCCCAGTTGAACTGAGTTAACCGATGCGGGCCGTTGGTCAAGAGGGTAAAAAGTTTGCATCTACAGTCTTGTGTTGCTATTGCTTTTATAATAATAACTCATTGGCTGTTACAACTTGATCTAAGGGGATATTTGGCAACCTGCCTTGGCTGTTACATCTTGATCTAAGGGGATATTTGGCAACCCCTTAAAACAGGTTATATAAAGTATTATTTGTATGGGATCCTCTACATTCTAGACTATAGATGATGACTATAACTCATCAATAGTATTCTCTCATTCTATGGACACCAAGCATTATATTAATTAAATAAGTTATATAAAGTGTACGATTATAATACACTCATTGTGTAACTTAGTTATAGCCGCCCGTAAAAATACATGTTTGACCATTGATATTAATGATCCATACTGTTCATTGTGATCTGTGCATTCAAGACTTCATAGAGATAAACAAATCACATAGATTTCTAGTTTATATATCTAATAACCTAGAAATGAATGGTCAATATCAATCTCTAAATGTCGATTAATTTGAGTTACGTTATTTATAAGATAGAAAATTCCAAACTACATGATTTTGGATCCATCTAGATATGATGACTAGTAAATAATAATGAATGGCTTGGATTTACAATATCTATGGTCAAACATGTATTTTTACATATGGGTATAACTAAGTTGGTTACACCCTGAGCGTATTGTAACTCTATCCAATATAAAAATTCTTTTAATTGTGGGGCCCATTATACTAACTAATCTTATTGATCCACCTATCTAATATAAAAATTCTTTTAATTGTGGGGTCCATTATACTAACCAATCTTATTGATCCACATATACAATTATAGGCCGTCTCTATAATTTATGATGTAGAAGGTCCCATCTAGTAAAATTTTGGTCAAGATTTACCTAGTTTCTTCGGTTAAATTTTGGTCGTAAAATCAAGCGATGATTAATGTATTACTCCCTTCAAAATTACTTTAAAATTAATAAGTTCTTTGGTTGAATGGAAATATAGTTGCAAATGTAAATAGAAAAGCATGATTTGTAAATATATAGTTTGGTTTACAATTTTATAATTAGAAAAGGTTAATATAATTGCATTTTGTAGAAAAAACATACAATAAATGATGGGAACGGGTCCATCCCCATGATGAATTAATATGGATTTAATCCATGGAAATTTTGTGGTTGAGTACATGCATGGATTGATAGATTGTCTTTCCCCATGCATTGGGAAAAGGAAGGGCTAGTCTTTGGACTTCCCCATGTGAGTTTGAGAGAAAGTTGTAATCCTCAAGTGAGTTTGAGAGAAAGTGATCCTCAAGTTAAGTTATACCAACTTAAGAGAATACCCTTTGTAAGATTTCATTTGTTTATAGCGAAAACGGTGAAGAAGAGGCGGGGGAGGACGTAGGCTCAATTTGAGTTGAACCTCAGTAAATCTTGTATGTGCAATCTCTCTATTTCTCTTTGTATTTCTCTGTTTTTCTCTTCTATTTTTGTTCTCATCTCATCACAAAGATGGGAAAGGTCTTTTTGTACAGTTAATTTCCAACCAATGGTATCAGAGCGAGGTTGTTAATCTTCTTGTGTTGAGATGGAGACTCTCGTCGGCGGCGTTCGAATGATCAGTTTGAATGGCCGTAATTGGATGATATGGAAGGCAAAGATGATGGATCTTCTATATTGCAAGGACCTCTATGCGCCAGTTGAAGGTGAATCCTCCAAGCCAGAGTCCATGACGGCGGATGATTGAAAGAAGCTCGACCGGAAAACCATCGACACCATTCGTCAATGGGTGGATGACACTGTATTCCACCATGTGTCAAATGAGACTTCGGCGAACAGCTTATGGAAGAAACTTGAAGATCTCTATGAAAGAAAGACCACCGACAACAAAGCTTTCTTGATTCGGAAGCTTGTCAATCTCAAGTTCAAGGAAGTTGATTCTATATCTGAACATTTGAATGAAATTCAAAGTATTGTAAATTAACTTGCTGTCATGAAGATGATGTTGGAAGATGAGTGTTCGCGTGGAAAACCGTTGCTTTCTTCATTAATGAGATAATTGTCATCTTTAGTTACAACTTTT
>NC_033796.1:2136634-2147190 GCF_001876935.1 Asparagus officinalis
CATGGCTGCTTAATCCTGTTGAGGTAGAGAGCTGCCGGAGCGAGGGCAGAGATAAAGGAGAAGATCCAAGGAGGATCAGAGATTGGGAAATCATCGGCCCTCTTTTTCTTTTTCCTTTTTCCTTTTTTCTTTTCCCGACTTCTCTCGCCGGGATAAGTCACCACCAACGATTTATCCACAATTTCACGAACTCCGGGGCGGAATTTCTTTCCATCATATAAAAGTTGGGTTTTTTTTTTAAATATATATATTTTTTATTTTGGGAAGGTGAAGGAGTTATCGTTGTTTGTACGCAGATGAGATGAATGCGTCACTTGTGCGCAGATAAATCCCTAATTTCAGAAGCTAAGAGTTTAATTTATCAAAAAAAAAAAAGATTATTCAGATCTTAACTATTCTTTGTTAATGTATAATGTGCCGTTTGGCAAAGGGTTAAGTAAGAAGTTAAGGAGATTTAACATCTTCTTAACCAGTCAAACACAAAAAAATTATATAATTGTTAAATTGAGTTAACCCTCTATAATTTGCCAAACACAAAATATATAGAAATATTAAGCTAACCTCTCTAGAGTGATTATAATGAGTTAACCTCTCAAAATGAGGGGTTTACTAATACTCCTATTTAGAAAGATTAAGAGCTAACCCCTCTAATTATAAAGAAAATAGTCAAAATCCTTGTTATTCCCAAACACTAAAAATGATCATAAGGGTTAAAATAAAACTTATATAACATGTTAATAATTTAGTTCTTCGGATTATCGAATGAGCTAACTATGTTAATCATTCTCCTTAATCTCTTTTCATAAACCCTTTGTCAAACGGGACCTAAATGTCTTAATACATGTGGAAAACTTTATTGATTACTTAAAAATTTTTGAATTTGCTTCTACCTGGATATGATCGCGTCTTGCAAAGATTCCCCTCGTATTAATAGAAGTAGTAATAATAATAGTAAATAATAAAAGATTTTGAGTTTAAATTTTTTGACTGCTCATTAAGATCTCTTAATGATGCACAAGTTCTTATCTCTATTGCTCTCGTAAAACAATTCTTAAAATTTGGTATTACAAAGAGAAAAGAGAAAGTAAGATGGGTATTTCATCAATAAAATATATAAACTAGTTTCATTCATGAATAAATCGTACAATCAAAAACCATTTTTGTGTTATATTATATCTGATTAGTATTTTGGTGTACGTAATGTGCGCATGATATTAAATGTAGGGACGTTGTAGTTGAATTGTCTACATTTCTATAATTTTTTCTAAGCGTGAGAGTATTCCTTTTGATTTTCTAAGCGTGAAAGCGCTTATGTTGATTTGTTTCAAGTGTGAGCATTTACAATTGACCTTTTAACTTCTGAGGTCTTTTCTAGAATTCTAAAAATGTGACTCGCGAAGACTGAAAAAAGAGATTTTTCTTAATATAGGTGGAAAGCAAGTGCATTGCATGTGGTTAAATATATTCATTATTATTTTTTACTATAACCAGTTGTGAAGTGTAAAATTTCTTTGAGTATTTAACAAATACGTACTAAAACTTAACTGCAAAATTAAAAACAGAAATACTCACCGTAGGGTCGCCAATTGACGGTCTACAAAGCCAGAAAACACGACATTCCTATCACATCAGAGATCAAATCGAAAAATAGAGAAGACAAAAACTGGGGATAGGGTGAGGGTTAGTTACAAGCATCCTGTTGGAAGCTTTGTTCATGAAAAGGTAATTTTGCCTTTGTGAATAGTCCCACATTGGAAAATGAGATGAATAGTAAAGGGTATATAATGGTTCTTTCCTTATTGGGCTTTGAATAGTGTTTTGGGTTTTGTGGGCTTTGCATATATACCACACGCGCGCGCGCACGCCACGCCTCGCACGCGCGCACCACGTCGCACACGCACACATTTTTGCTTCTCAAGCTTTTATTTTTGCACGTTTTACACGTTTTGTAACGGCTGCATGCGGGTAACGGAAGCAAGACTTGTGCATAACGGTTCCTTGGATTCAGCGGGGGTTACACTTCTCCTCACCTATATAAGCAGGCTTGGAGCTCATTCAGAATCACACCAACGAAGAGAAGAACTTCTAAGCTCTCTTCTTTCTCTACTTTCATTTCTCTAAGAAATTTCGGCTACATATTTATATTTCTATTTTTTTGGGCAACCGTTTTCGTCTGAGCATAAGCTCTGTGACTCACGCCCGAGTGCAGAGGCCGACCGATTCCGGGGGGTTTTACCGCTAGGGGAGAAGGGACAAATTACGTCAGGACGATAGACGGGTCCTTAATCTTCTAGGGCAGTGACATCACGACTGCTCCCGATCAGGCCTGAATTTTCTAACTCTTTAATTTGTTTTTTATATCATTATATTCCTTTTTTGACAGCAATCTAGAAGATTAATTAAAATTTCTTGCTATTAATTTTCAAAAAAAAAATTTAAAAATTTACTATTCATCGGGATTACTGTTCACACGAATCTTCATTGTAATTCCTTGTTGTATTAGTTAATTGTTTTAATTTGTTGCATCTAAATTAGTTAAAAAAAAATATTTCTTTGCTGCTTCTGTACTCAATTTCTGCATCTATCATATATATATAGTAAAGAAACAAAAAATCTATAAGTGAACCGGTTCAAGTTTTCTTGGATTAGTTGGTGTCTAAGACAAGGTTTAAGAGTTGCATCAAGCGCTCTGCAAGAAACGAGGTACTTAATAGATCTTTGATCAACCTCTAGTACTATCCTTACCTGGCCAAACTACCTGAGTAAAACTTTTATCTTTTCACTTTCAGAGTTTTTGATTTAAAGCAGGTTTAATTAAGTTTCTGGTCTAGTAATATTGACAAAATCCTTTATTATATCAGATTACATCTACCTAGACTAGTAAACTTGAATTGGACTTATGGCAATTCCTGATCATTTAAAAAGTGTCAAACCTGGGAAGTTCACCGGTGTTAACTATAAACGGTGGGCTAATCAGATGAAATACTGGCTCACTACCTTAGGTCTTTTGTCTGCTATTGACACTTCTGAGTCATTTACTAGTGGTTCTCAACATTTGACTCCTGATCCTGCTCAACCTGCTCCTTCCACTTCTGGTTCTGGTGCTAGCTCCTTTTCTAGCTCTATGAAACCAGAAGAAATCAACTATCATTGTTGTCATAGGATCCTTAGTGCACTTATGGACAACCTTTATGACATATATTATGAGTTCAAAAGTGCAAAAGACCTATGGAATGCTCTTGAAGCAGAATATGGCTATGATGATGCCGGAATTATGCGTTTCAACCTCCTCCTCCTTCAATAAGTTCATGATGGTTGATGACAAGCCCATTATTGAACAAATTCATTAATTCCTAGATTTCCTCCGTCATCTCCAATCAAAAGGAAACACTTTTACTGACGATTATAAAGTTTCCTGTTTGATTGATAAACTTCCTCCCTCCTGGTCTAGATTTGCTTGAGATCTCCGACACAAGCAAGGAGATCTAACCTTAACTGAAGCCCTCAAGGCTATTCGTATTGAAGACCAGCATAGGCAAAATTCCAATACCAAGAATGAAACAAAAGCTAAAGTAAACTTGGTAGAGGATAAGCCTAAATCTAAGAATTTCAAACCCAAAGGGAAGAAATTCAAGAAAAATCAACAATCTTTCAACAAATCTTTCAACAAATCCTCCTTCAAACCAAATCCCAATTCTTCCAGCCATAAGTCTGATGAGAAGTTCTGCTTTGTCTGTGGTAGAACCAACCACATGGCTCACAACTGTTTCTTTCGGAAGAAGGAACCGGCCAAACCTGCCCCTAAAGGAAATGGATCCAACAAAGTTAATATGATTGAAATGAATCCAACCTCCTTCAGGTTAGCCTCTTCATCTCATCTTGTAAATTCTCTAACTTCTTCCACTGATTGGTATTTGGATTCCGGAGCAAATATCCACGTCTGTAATGACCGCTCTTGGTTTTCAAATTATCAGGAATCACGTGGAGGAAGCATAAGCTTAGCAGATGACTCCACTAAATCAATAATAGGAAGTGGACGTATAGAGCTCACCATGACTTCTGGGAAAGATCTTCATCTGCAATGCGTTTATCATGTTCCTTATCTTCGTCGCAATCTGATTAGTGAATCTCTTCTTCTTAGAGCTGGTTATAGGATTGTAAAAGAATCCAACGAATTTGTGATTACAAAGAGTAATGTTTTCATAGGAAAATGTTTTATCTGTAATGGCCTTTTCAAACTCAATGTAATCAATTCCAGTTCTAATGAAATTTCTGAGTCTTCTGTTATTCAAATTGTTGAGTCTTGTGATGTTTGGCATGGACGACTTGGACATGTCAATTTCCAAACCTTGCAGAGAATGAGTAAATTAAACCTCATTCCTAAATCTTCTCATGATCCCTCATCTAAATGTGAAATCTGTGTTCAAGGGAAACACACAAAAAAAACCCTTCAAGTCTATAACTAGAAACTCCGAACCCCTCGAATTAATTCATAGTGATGTGTGTGACTCTAACCGAGTTCTCACCCGAGGGGGTAGGAGGTATTTTGTGACTTTTATAGACGATCACTCCAGATATTGTTACACCTATCTTCTCAAAACTAAAGATGAAGTCTTAGATAGGTTTAAGGTGTATAAAGCTGAATCTGAGAACCAACTTGACAGGAAGATCAAGATTCTAAGATCTGATCGTGGGGGTGTTTTCGTCAAAAGTTGGTTTCGCTGTGGAATTCATTATATCTTCAGTCGATTACAATAAATTCAAAAAAAATAGTCTTTTTATAAGACCTCTTTTACACAACAAAGAGAAAATTACAACTTTTTAGAAACAAATGCAGGATCGTTGTTTGGATCGCTACTTGCGTGGGATCTTTGCCTGTGCCGGGAGCGCTTTGACTCGTGGACCACCAAATCACAGATTCTGATTGAATCGTGTGGGGTTTAATGATTCTTCCTTCGTTTATCGAAGTGAGAATTTGAAATGATATCTTATCAAAGTAAGATAGTCGTTCTTCTTAAGATCAAGTCAAAGCTCGAATCTCAAGGGATTACCAGAAGCTCAGGAACTCTGCTCTCTCTGCTCCAAAGTGCTCAAAAATGATCAGACCCTTTCACAAATGATCTTAGGGGGGTATTTATAGCCCCTAGGATGAACAATGCTTCCGAGACAGTGTTTGCTGTCTCGGCGGCCGAGACAGCAAAGACTGTCTCGGCCCGCGAGACAGTAAATATTGTCTCGGAAACAGTAACTATCTGGCAGTTTTCTTGTAACTGCCTTCCCACGTTTTACAACTCCGTTATTTTGGCAGTTATCAATGGGATTCTTGTCCACGATGTTGGCCTTCTTGTTTTGATGATGATTTACAAACAATTTTCTACTAATGTTGTTTGTCCAGTATTTGCGTTTTCCTATGTATTGTAGACAAACAACGTAGTTGGAGGATGGATGGAATAGAGCTTCAACGATCATATCCAAAGGAGGTTGGCGGAATGTCGGTGAAGCCTTGCTATTCAAAGTTCAAGATCCAAGTTAAAGCTTCATCCGCGAGATTACCTAGAAGAGCTTATTGAAGATCAATGACCATGTTTACTTTATATTCATGTGTTATAATGTTTATGAAGACATTTCATAAAGTTTCAATATACGTTTAAACTCTTTTTGTCAAAAACAAGTTCTTAACAAATTCATATTCATGCATGTTTTTACAAAATAATGAGTTTTAACAATTGAGAAATGAAAATTGAAAATTTATTTTTGTAACATGTTTTTTTCATGTTTATAAACATTTTCGTAAAGTTTCATCAAGTTTGGAATTGATTTGTTATGTTTAAATTTATAAGTTTTACAAAATACATGAGTTTTCACAAATAAAAATTTAATTTGAGAAATTCTTTTTCTAACATGTTTGTTTTCATGTTTATAAACATTTCGCAAAGTTTCATCAAGTTTGGAATTGATTTGTTATGTTTAATGGAATTTACAAAATCATGTTTTTTCGTTCGTGCATGTTCGTGCATGTTTTAAAAAACAGATGAGTTTTCATAAATGGGAAGTGGTATTTAAGAAATTCTTTCTTTGACATGTTTATCTACATGTTTATAAACTTCCCTCAAAATTTTACTATTTTTGGAGTTGATTTACTGTGCCTACTTGATTTTACAAAATCGTGTATGTCTGCAGTTTTTCAGAAACTGTATTTCTATGTTCAAACATTTATTTCTCTCAACTGGAAAAAGATTTTTCATAAATTCTTTCTCTAACATGTTATTCTACATGTCTAAAATATTTCCACAAATTTTCATAATTTTTGGAGTTCATTTACTGTTTTAAATTGATTTTACAAAATAGCTGCGCACTACTACAGTAACTCCGGTCGACCGGACATGTCTCTGGACGCGGTTACTGTAGCATAACGGCTATATTTTCCAGATTTTGATATATCCGTTATTTTGTCTTTTTGCTTGGTTTTCTTGGGTTTTTGGGCTTGTTTCATGAGCCTATATATACTCCATGCCCTCATACTTCTAAGGGTACTCAAGAAATATTTTAAACAAGTTTAAAGAGTTTTAAATAAGGGTTTAAGTTTGTTTAATGTTTGTTTAGAAGCTTTTAAGCATTTACAAGAGTTTGAGTTTGTGAATTCAATTTCACAAGAGCAAGTGAAGATCATCCTTTGGTGTTTTCATCTTCTTGTTTGGGCTCCAATCTCCATCTCTCCATCTTGTCATCTATTGGAGAAGTTTTCTAAACTCTATCTAGCTTTACATTTGCTTAGTTATTTGATTATCATTCTTTAAAGCTAGTTTTTATATTGAGTTTAGATTTGATTATATTATCTCATTGTTACACACACCCACTTGAGCTTATTGTATTTGCATTCATAATATATTATGGTTGTGAGAGTTGTAACATTGAGTGTTGGCTTTTATTGTGTTCTCATACATATTAGAGAACAATTTATATTTGTTACATTGTGAGATTGTTAGGTTTTCGGTGAGCTAGAAACCGAGTGTGTTGTGAAGTTTTCGGTGAACTAGAAAACCGATTGTGAGGAGTGACGTTGATCGGTGAGCGTTGAAAACCGATACTGTGAGGTGTAAACGTTGTTCGGGTGAACGTAGAAAACCCGGTTGATAGTGGATTTCTCCCCGGGAGTGGGGAGCGGAGACGTAGGACGGAAGGTCCGAACTCCGTGATCATATTGCTTGTTTGAGTGTGCTTTGGCGTTCATTCATATTTATGTTCATATCTTATATCGCCATTGTCATTAGCTCATTATCTATATCATCCACTATCTTGTTTAGATTGTTTACCCCTTGTGTTAGTTTACATATCCTATACATATATCATATTGTATATCTCTTTGATAGGATATATCATCTTGTGTTAGCTCATATATCCTTGCATATATCTCATAGTATATATCATTGCTAGGATATTTACCTTTGTTCATATTGCTTATTCTTGCACATAACTCTTGTATATCTATCTTGCAAGAATATACTTGTTAATTAATTTTAATTGGCATTTAATCGGATTAGATTAGCATAAGACCCTAATCACCCCCCCTCTAGGGTCTAACAATTGGTATCAGAGCTTGGTGCTCTTTGATTTAAGGTCTAATCGCCTTGAGTTAAAGATCCAAGTTATATTTTTGTGCTAATCTTGTTTTGATTGCATTTGCATCTTGCTTGCATATTTTTACAAATTATGAATATGAATGATGCATCTTGTTTAGGCTATGATTCTAGTGTTGCTCCTAGATTAGACAATTTCCCCTATGCCCAATGGTGTGTTAGATTTAAACTATTTGTTAGATCTAAACATTTTGATTTATGGGAAATTATTGATAATGCTTATATTGTACCCACTATGGAAAAATCCAAGTGGAGTAAAAATGACAAAAGATTGTTTACCATGAACAAGATTGTGTTAGAATATATGCATAATGCACTTGATTCCTCTATTTCTAACAAGCTTGTTTCCTTTGATAGTGCTTACAAATTGTGGACATTCATAGAAGCACATCATGGTAACTTGGAGGAGATCCAAAGGATTCCGGCGGATTCTTCCTCAAGTAATATTGGAGCTTCATCATGCACACGGCCACTAGGCGATAGCCCTAGTGAGGTTTGCGAGTTCGAAACCATAAATGATTTACCTAATGATGAACTTGCTTGTGCTAGTGAAAAATTATTACATGCCTTTAACAAATTGCAAAATGATTTCATTAATTTACAAAGCAAGCATGAAATTTTGAAATCCGATCATGAGTTGTTAGCATCTAAGTTTGAAACTATTTCTAATGAAAATGTGATCCTTAAAGAAAACAATGAAAAATTAAAATTGGATCATGTTTCTTTAACTTCAAACGTTGCTAGTTTAACTCATGAAAGAGATAATGCCATGTTAGAAGTAAAGAACATACAAAATAATACTGCTTCCTTTATAAATGATTATTTATGTTCTACTTCTAAAAATGCATATGTACCTAAAAATAAAGATTTGAATCTTATGAAAAATAGTATTTCATCCTTATATTCAACTTTGAAAATATGCATTAATAACCATAAGAAGCTTATGGATATGTGTGCCAAGACTAAATCAAAATCATCTCATCATGCACACATATATAGCAAAATTTACAAATGCTCTATTTGCGGCCGAAAAGGTCATTTATCGTGCATCTCATATAGCTTCTTCATCTTGTACACTTACACATTCACATGCTCATTCTCACAAAGTTCATCATAAGCATGCTAGTGTGTTCAAGTGTGATTATTGTGGTCGTTTTGGTCATTTGGCCAAATATTGCTTTGATTTGAAAAGAAAATCTCATTTGACAAATGCTTCCAATAGACCACATGTTTTTAAATGTGATGTTTGTGGTAAGTTTGGACATCTTGCTAAATTTTGTTTTGATATACAAAAAGCTTCTAAATTGCAATATGTTCCAAATAAACCATTGTTTAAGAATGTTTCTCATTTGCAAAATAATTTTAAAAGAAAATCTTTATTTGCAAATGATTCCCGTGCACGAGCTAATGGTCCACAAAAACAAATGGATCTCTTTCATTGCACAAATTGCAATAGGAAGGGTACCACCTTTGTTTAATAATGTTTCTCATTTGCAAAATAATTTTAAAAGAAAATCTTTATTTGCAAATGATTCCCGTGCACGAGCTAATGGTCCACAAAAACAAATGGATCTCTTTCATTGCACAAATTGCAATAGGAAGGGTCATTTGAATGAATATTATTTTGACCATGTTAGTGCACCATATATGCCTAAGAGGGTTCATAACCCTAAGGCTTTGAGCTTAAATGATAGGGGTCATGTCCCTAAATCTTTTGGTACCAAGAGTTCTTGGGTACCAAAACAAATTTAAACTTTAAACCAAGAATTTTAGTGTTCTTACTTTTTCCTTTCTTGGTTTTAAAATTATGTCTTAAAATATTTTGATTTTATTGGGTGTTTATTCCTAAATCAAGTTTACCGGATGCTAAAATGATTATATGGGTTGGAACAAGCTCAAGAGCTTGATATAATTGTTGCCTCTCTTAAAAATTGTGATTATTAGTTTTGATTTTGATGAGATGTTTGTATTTATATAACCCTCCGGGTTTATTGGGTGTTTATTCCCAACTCAAGTTTACCGGATGCTAAAATGATTATATGGGTTGGAACAAGCTCAAGAGCTTGATATAATTGTTGCCTCTCTTAAAAATTGTGTTTTGATTTGTTGCTTTTGAATTCATTATAATTCACTTATATGATGATATTTATGTGTTTGTGCTATTGGACCATCTATTCGTGCTTTATAATGTATTCTATGAGTGGTTTGATCAAGTTATGTAAAGAAAATTTTTTTGTTGATCAAACATCATTTTTGGTTTAAATGGTTGATTTATGATTTCATTTGGTTGATTTGTTTTCATTCGAAAACTCTTTTTGCATGATTCTCATGTTTTCTCTCTTTTGATTTCATAAATCTATTTTTTATACATGGTTTTTAGGCTTGTATTTATATGGTTTTTATATTTTTTGTGTTAATGAGACACTATTTTCATATTGACATATTTATATGTGTTCTCATTATCTTCATGTATGTGAGTAAATTTTTAGCATATTCATGTATGCTTGTTCACATATGTTTTGCCATGATCTTCATTGCATATTTTCTATATGGCTTTTTGATAGGGGGAGCAATCCCTATATATGTTTGATACTCACCTATGCTTATTGATAGGGGGAGCTTTCGCTCTCTTAATCCTTTTGTCCCCTTTTTGGAGAAATATTGTGAGTATGAGTATATTCTTTCTTGCTCATATGCATGTGAATTATAACTTATATATTTATTTCCTTTCAGGCATATATCCTTTTTGTAAATTGTTTGTCATCATCAAAAAGGGGGAGATTATTGGCCTTCTTGTTTTGATGATGATTTACAAACAATTTTCTACTAATGTTGTTTGTCCAGTATTTACGTTTTCCTATGTATTGTAGACAAACAACGTAGTTGGAGGATGGATGGAATAGAGCTTCAACGATCATA
>NC_033796.1:2148190-2179110 GCF_001876935.1 Asparagus officinalis
TGAAACATTAATCTACAGGATCATAATCTTTTTATCAAATCACTTGCAAATATTCTTACAATAACAACTAATGTGTAGCCGGCGATCAACTATATTACAAGACACAACAAACCAGACACTAGGAGAGAAATCACGCTTATGGATATAAGGTATATTCATGTTACTTATTTCTAATATCATAAGAGAAAAAAATATTAACGTTCTTCCTTTTTTCATATGCAGTGGAATGCCAATGCGTGCAACTTTATTTGGAGATTTGGCTACAAATGAAGGCTCAATTCTTGAAGCAGAAATCAAATATAGGCCTGTAATAGGATTATCATATTTTAAAATCTCTATATATCAAGGTACATAAATTATTGCTGAAATTCTTATTAAAGATAGCTAAACATAAAATTAATCCTATAATTTTCTCATTTTTGCAGGAGATACAAGCATATCGTTGCAAATTATTTCATTATTATGTATCAACCCAAAAATAGAACTAGCTAGCGAATTAAGGGAATGGTAAGCAAAACAAGCATACTTTCATATAACCCAATAATGAAATAGTATTATATTTTAATCTAATATGCAGGTTTCACTTGGAAGAAGCTGCAAAAGCAAAAGGATCTCCATCGACACTTTTTAAAAATGCCAAGGAAATTCATATTAGTGATATTATGCATACGTCACAGAATTCAATACAGGTACAATATTATATATATATTCTTATCTACAAATTTAAATCTAACTAAACTTTGTTAATATACAGCCACGGTATTGCACATTTAAGGCAAAGATAACTACTATTTTAAATAGGCTCGAACCATGGTTCTATGCTTGCAAAGGCTGTGACAAGAAGGTTGATAAAGATGTTAGTAAAGAGTGTCTGAATGACAAATACCGCGGAATCATTGATGACCCAGTACCAATGTTAAGTAATATATATTTTTTATGCCATGAACATATTAAAATACAATACTAATTATCTTTAAAAAGTAATAATGAAAAATACAGGTACTTAGTTAAGATTCTCGTGGAAAATGGCACGGATAATGCAAGAGTAACACTCTTTGACGCAGCAGAAACTCTTATTGGATGCAAAGCAGAAAAATTCATTACAAAAAAGAAAGAGGTAATTCCTAACTCTATTCAAGTAGTAAATTAGAAAATAAACAAATTCATAAGTATTAATATAACATTTGTTCTCATTGCAACAGAAAATAATCAGAGTCCATATTTTCAAAATTTTGTTTTGAACATCGGCAAAAGTTTCAAATTCCTGGTGAAGTTAGATGAAAAGACAAAAGATGAACGAGGCGAAGGCAATATAATAGCACAAGAAATTCAACCCCAGCCTGCTATTACAATCGACGTAGATGATGAAGATGCTACTCTAGAGTTGCCCAGAAAAAAGATAAAGGTGAAGAAAGATTGATCTTGGTTCAATTAGAAATTTTCAAGAACAATATTTTTAAATCATTTTATATAACAACTTAATTTTTAATTATAATTAGGAATTTTTGTAAGGCATTTTCATGCAAAGTTATTAGTAGTTTTGTATGCTTATGTGATTGCTTACATCACATAAAATTACTCTTTGATATTTATCCATTTTACTATATTTTATTATTGTCTATAGATATGATCCTGCATTTCGTTAGAGGCAATCGATAAAAAACTGCTTTTATTGATCCTGTGAAAGGATATATTGTCAGCTAGACGTAAAGTACTCTTCCTGATAACTAGCACAACATGTGATCTAACATTTATGATATAAAGGTGGCCTCTTTAACCAATTGGCAAAGAATTACTGTTGTGATGATTTTGCTTGGGGTTGTCACAAACTTCAATATTCAATGTTTTCAAAAAAATCATTGGCTTACTAATTGTTACTTGTTGAGAATATTACCATGTTGAATAAGAGACCTATTAGGTGTTGGTGGTGATCAATTTAAAATTCTTAGAAGAAAAAGAATTTACAAGTTTGCAGTAAATCAAACAATTATCTTAGCTTTTTGATTAAAAAATATTTGAATAAACTTAAATTTTTGAAATATTTTCTTCATTACTATAACTACAATTCATAATAACAATTACAATATCCCAGTTACATATATTCATCCAAGTTTAGCTTAAAATCCATTACATTTATTTTTATTAATATTTAAATAAAATACTAATAAATCTTATAATTCAAGTATACATATTTGAACTCAAGATAAATCTCACTTATTTAAAGTAATGAAATAAACATACAAAAAACATTTTTTGATATTTAATCACGTGCATTGCACGTGCATAAATATATATATAAGCATGTCTTCATCTGTGTACATACATCAATTCAGAGATCAATAACTTTTTTGGCTCTTTAATTTTTCTCTCTCCCCCTTCGATACTCTTTTACCATCAGGTATGCAAACATGGCTTTTTTTTGTTTGTATTATCAACTTTTATAGTTTAAGAAAGCTTACATGCATGGAATTTTTGAAGTCAATATTTATATCTTCTTTGTTTTTGGTATTCATAGCCTTTTTAAAGTTCTTATATACGTATAAGTTATACAAATAGTATATATCTATATATATATTTCTATACATATACTATTTGTATAATTTATACGTATGACCAATTATAAGCAGATCTTATATTCAAAAGATTTTTTTGGGAACTCTCATGACGTGGTCAAGTATGTCTAGTGCATCCCAAACACCCAGCTTAGAATTAAAATTTAAAATAGAATTGACGAGAAGGGGAAAAAAATATGTAAATAAATATTAAGGAAACTAAAAGTTGAATGCATATGATTTTTTTTGAGTATGCACTTCGCCTAGGATTATTTAGGCGGAAGCGTTTTCTGAAAAGAAAAGAACAGAATAAAGCACTTAAAAGGGATCTTGATGTGTGGGGGTATAAACTTCTTTTTTCCTAAAAGACCAAAGTGACCCTCGATGTGGGGCCCAGTTGGGGATATAAACCTCTTTTTTCTAAAAGACCAAAGTGCCCCCTCGATACGGGGCCTAGTTTTTGCTGACGGGGGTTATAATAAAAATAACACTATATGCACACTCTCCATCACACTCTTCACCATATCCCCTCTCCTGCTACACTGCAGAGGGTCCACCTGAGATTTTTTTAAAAAAATCGCAGGTGGACCCTCTATACTGTAGCAGGAGAGGGGGTACGGTGGAGAGTGTGTCTGTAATGTCACTCTTATAATAACACTAAATGTTGGATTCTCGGATCTACAGGGGCTCGAGAGCCTCATCATCATCCTCTTCCATTGAAACCCTAGCCACCTCTGCCATGGCGTCGGGGACCGTCCCCTCCTCGCATCCAGATTGGGCGAATCTGTTGGGCGAGGTACTCACCCTCATAGCCAAACGCCTCTCCGCCGTTGACTACTGCAGTTTCTCCGCCGTCTGCACTTCGTGGGCGTCGATCGCGTCGCCGGAGAACTGCATGCCCCGTCCCCTGCGCAGGAGTCAGCCTTATCTCTTGTTCTCCGGTGACGGTGCCGGCGACTGCGAGCAGAGTGATTTCTGTACGCTTTTCGATTTCCAGGATAATTCTTTCATAAAGATTCATCCTTTACCAGAGATACGCGGCAAGTGGATAGTCGGATCTCAGTTCGGATGGGTTACCGTCATAGATGAGCTCGGAAACCCTGGCCTCCTCAATCCGTTCAATAGATCTCGAATCGAGCTCCCTTCCATCAGGCCCTATCCTTATGCTGATCCTGTTGACGATTCTGAGGGCTCTCGAATAAGTCATGACGATGGTGATCAGTGCTACACAAAGATACAGGGTGGATTAGCCGTCGGAATAAGAAAGCTTGTGCTGTCCTCAAACCCAACCCATGGCGATTTTGCAGCCGTGGCCATCGGACGGCGCGGTGACCTCATGTTTGCCAGATCGGGCGAGGAAAAATGGAATCTCTTGTATGCAGATACGCGGCGTCCCATGGCTGATGTCATATATCGCGATGGTAAATTCCTTGCGCTCACTATCTTCGGTAAAATCTATGCGTTCGACCTCCACTGTCCGTTTTCTCCTCTGAGGAAGTCCTTGTTCGCCAAGAGCCGCGGCGGTTATTCCGCAACCAGGTATCTGGTGGACTCATCTGGGGTTCTTTTGCATGTCTTTAGGAAAAGTGTTTTCGTGGAGGAAAAGTCTACGGATCAAACTAACTTATTTGAGATTAGTAGTCTGGACCCTGAAACGGGTACATGGATTCCAGTAAGGAGCTTGGGTGATCGCTCCCTATTCATAGGTTCCTGGTGCTCTGTGTCCCTTTCAGCAAAAGGGATGTCCGGGCTAGAAGAGAACCGTGTCTATTTTACGGATGACTTTTGGGACATTCTTACAGCAGAAAAAGGATTTGAACGTGATATCGGAATATTCGACTTGAGCAGTCAAAGTTTTAAGAATTGCTATCCTCCGGAATTGAGATTGACATGGCCTCCACCCATCTGGATTACACCTCCACATATCTAAATTTAACAATACTGTAAGTAGGATTTACTCTTCTGTATTATATTTATTGGTCATTAGTCTGTTTTTCTTCATGAAGAATTGAGTACTTCCTATGTTACTTGGGTAATTCTAGTATGATGTCATACCCGACACTTCTTGGACACTTCTTAAATCTATGCATGATATTTATTCATACCCGTACTCAATTATGCAATGCATGTTTAATTTAAAACATTCGTCATACACTCCTTAGATATATACCCTACACCTCACATCCATCTTTGTAACTTGTTGGATAAGGGTCACCGTTGAAAATAGCGGTAGACAGTGCCACTATAACCTACCCCGCTACAATATTGGCAATAGTGGCTGAGTTTGGCGGAGTTTTTTATTTACTTGCAGTAGAGGCAAAGAGCACAATTTAGTGGCAAGTAGCGTTTTTAACCGTTTTTGACTGCTTTTTAATTATTATTTGGTTCCTTTTTTTGTACTCGAGCTCAAGCCAAACATGACCTGGACCTTATCCTTTACTTAACTTTCCCTGCTTTTTTCTTTCTCTTCGATTCGAATCAAAACACAGAGAGAACAAAAAAAATTGCCATTCACCGCCTTTTTCACTTCCTCCACCACTATCTCCAAGCCTTTCATTGTCACCTCTCATCTTCGAGCCTCTATCACTGCCTCCGCCACCTCCTCATCTGGAAGCTCCTCTATCGCCTCCCCCCACTACCTCCTTAGTTCACAGCTCCTCTACTGCCGCTTCCTCAGCATCTCCATGCTCCTCTTCTTTGCCTTAGAGTCTTTAAGCTCCACCACCTGAGCTCTCCTACCATGGCCTCTACCACAACACTTTGTTAATATATGTGATTAACTAATTATTATACGTCTATTTCATGTTTAGGTTCTCTATAAATAAGCAAATATCCATTTGTAGAATTTGAGATGTTTCTTGAATTTTTTTTAAAATATTGTTACATATTTAAACTGAACTACTTTTTGACTTCGCATTGTTTGTCGCTTTTTTGCCGTCGTAACCCCAAATAGTCTTAGCAGTGTCTCACCAGTCACCACTATGCGATGCTATCTACTTTCCACAACCTTGATAAGGGCCAAATACATTTAAGCTTGAAGAACTATGATTTAAAACGATTGTTTACATATATACCTCGAAATAATGATTATATCCCATGAGATTTAGCCGTGTCCCTATACTTTATCTTTTATAATTTTTTGGGCAAAATAGCCAAATTGGTATATTTTGTTGACCCTCGGTGACAGATTGGTATATATTTTTTTGATTTTGACAAATTGGTATTTTATCTGAACTCCGACGCCAAATTGGTATATTATCTAGACTCCGGCGCCAAATACCCCTTAAGTTTGGTCGGATCTAAATTTTCCAACCAGTTTTCTCACGTGACGGCTCACGTGATCCCCAGCTGGCGGGATTTATTGCACAAAACCCCCTAATCTTGCGACTATTCTTAAAAAAACCCTCCTATTCCTCCTCTCCCTCCTCCTCAACCTCTTCAACCTCTCCCCATCACCCACGCTCGCCAGCTCAGCAAACCCTCAACCCCCACTCCTCCCCCTCCCCCTCCTCCTCATGTATTTACTACTTAGAACAACACTAGAACTACGGCTGGACACTGCTAAGGATGATAAACTATAAAAATGTCAATGTTGATTACAAATACAATCATGATAAGTGATACAGGGAAAATGTGTTCCTGTGGAGAAATTTGAAGGGAAGGAATTCAACCTGAGATACTTCCAAAGCCCTAAAGAACACATCCTAAGAGATCTTTCTCTCTGGCAAACCATGCAATACTCCTATCATAAAATACCTTTACCACTGTGCGGGCCGTGACTGGCCACATCCTGTTTTCTCATTGCTAAGAGCTTTATATTTTAAAATTTACATCATGAAATCTCTGTGGCAGGTAGAGTTTTAATGCTAGTACAAGCTACAAATTTGATCAGGCTAGTACAAAAAGTGGATTTTTACAGCGATTTTTATACACAAAAAAAACAGTTCGAGAAATCAAAAATGAAAAGATACCCAGAAAGGGAATAACAGAAAATTAAAGTGAATTTGGGAGGATAACTCAGTCTTAATCCCCTTAATCCATTTTATCCCTCTCTTCAGAGCCCCCCTCGTCTCTCTCTAAGACGGGCAGAATCCCGACAATGAAGAATTAAATACAGAGTGGCAATACAAAATACGCAACTTTGAAATGAGAAACTATTGTTTTAATTTGTTGCTGTTGCTGCTTCTAAAAATGTACATGAGGAGGAGGAGGGAGAGGGGGAAGAGGAGGAGTGAGGGTTAGGGTTTGCTGACTAGTGGGCGTGGGTGATGGGAGAGGGGGAGGAGGAGGGAGGTTTTTTAAAGAATAGTTGGCAACATGAGGGGTTTTGTGCAATAAATCCCGCTAGCTGGGCATACGTAAAGCACGTCACGTGAGAAAACTGGCCAGAAAATTTGGATCTGGCCAAACTAAGGGGTATTTAGCGCCAGAGTCTAAGATAATATACCAATTTGACGCGGAGTCCAGATAATATACAATTTGTAAAATAAAAAATATATACGCAATCTGTCACCGGAGGGTCAACAAATATACCAATTTGGCTATTTTGCCTAAAAATTTGTATCTTGTCCAAAATCGTACTCGTACTCGCAACCGTGCATTTCAGGGTATTTTCATATAACTTTCATTCTAATGTGTGTAGAGTGTGCTTTAAATTCACTGTACCAAAATGATAATTCTCACTAGGATATGAACTACTTGGTAAATTTCAACCCTTGCTCTATTGGGAGTTTAAAATACAAACATTGGCCTATCCTTTATTAGATAAGTTTTATGACTTATCTCCACAATCCAACATACAACATTATCCTAAAGATTCTGATCCTTTCAAGAGCATAAGTTGCGAAACTTTTGATTGGCTCTCTCATCACCCATTATGATCACCTAGAATTAAGTATGAACATTAGTTCATCAGTACGAGGAAGCAAAGATGAATTTTTTTGTGGCTAAGTTAATAGAGGAGATTGACGTTTGGTATGAAAGATTAAGAGATAAATCAAGAGAAGCTTTTTGATAACATCCTCATATGAGGAGCTTATTGAGGACTGTAAGTAGTAAATGAGATAAGGATCTTGCAATTAGAAGGCTTGAGCGATTCCTTGTGCTTGGGGGGGAGCTCACGATTGTCAACATCTGGTAGAGTATGGAAACAAAGATTGGTCTTTCAATTTTAACATTAGGGGTGCACATTACTCTCTTTCACTAGAATCTGTGTTACCGGTACTTCTAATCTGCGCTGTACCTGACATGACACGTACATGTACATTTTTTGATTTAAAACACTAGTCATACATTTTCTACACATACTCTGAACTTCACATCCACTTCTTGAAACTCGTTGTCCGTTGACACTGGTCAGGTTCCGAATTATGATTTCGAAGGGTCGTTTGGATGTCTACTTCAAAAATTAGTGATTTTCCAAATTATAATTCATATAAAAAGACTGTAAAAATATTATAGGAATTTTAACTCTCATCCTTGTTCTCATAAAATTATTAATTCCAATTTACAATATATGTGTATACAAAATTTGTATATTGGTGTCCCCTTATCCTACCTTTACAAATTGTTGTATCATGTACTCGTACTCGTGCCCGTACCCACACTCATGTAACATAGATTAAATTAGCAATTAAAGAACATAGTAACTTTCATCCAAAATTTTTTATAAAAAATAAGGATTTTCTCATATATCCCTCAAATCATCCATATCTGCGAAGTTAAACCCAAAATATTGTTATTTGCAAATTACCCCTCAATTCTCTCATATTTTCTATTCTCATTCCCTCCACCTACTCTTTTAGGGAATATGCCTGGTATATTCCCTAAATTTTTTCTAAATTAGTAAAAGATAATTGATGGTGACCAGTGTTTTAAATGTGACCGACATGTCGGACACTATGTAGCACGGACACGGATCCGACACGGCATCCGACACAGCCGACACGAGGCAAATCCTAAAAAAATACATAGGATACGTGTGTTCGACACGTGTGTCCGACACGGACAGACACGACACGGCTTCATGTTATGCGTGTCCGTGCTTCATAGGTCGGACATATCGGATTGAAGGTGCCAACGACACGAGTCGGGTTTTAAGTCGAATGTCGGTTTTTAGAAGAATGTCGGATATGTCGACGATATATCGAGCATATCGCCCGATTTCAACTTTGAAAAATCGGCCGATATGCCATGTTATCGGTTTAGAGCTATTTTTGCTTATTGGGTTTGGGTTTAGTGATGAAAACCCAACCAATTGACCCGTTCTAATGTTAAGGGTCACCCGATTGAAGAGAAACCAACCCGAACATAAAAAAACTAGGCAAATGCGCTGGGAACCCACCGGCTTCCTCTTCTTCGTCTCTCACTCTCTTGCTTCCTTGCCATCGCCGACGCTTCCTCCCTGGACATCGGAATCGATCCTTTCCGGCGCCGCCTTCTCCTCTCTCTCCCCCTTCGCCTTCGGAAGCCGAAGCTCCAGCTTTCCTCAGTTCTTCATCCGTCAGGTATGACTGTTTTTTACTGTTTTTTTCCTGACTGTGACTATCAAAAAGTTTTCCATTCAAATCAGCATGTCAGTCCTTTTCCGATCAAAATAGTCTTTATATTTCATCACAAAAAATAATCTATATGCGTATGATTAAACTGTAAAATTATGAACAAAATTCTATACCCAGATTTTTGTGTGAAATGATATTATACATATGCGTATCACCCGATATGGCAATCCGATATTTAGTACATGTCCCCCGATATATCCCCGATTTCCGCTATCCGACATGGATTTCAGTCGTCCGACATGAACCCGACATCCGATATTTAAAACCTTGATGGTGACTAATAGGGTCTCTTAGTTCATTAATCCTAATATATTTCTAACAAACCAACATGGCTTTCTCCATCCTCAAAAGTCAAAACCAATGGTATGCCTTGTTATCCCTCACTTCTTATTCTCTCTAATTTCTTGTTCTTCCTTCTACTTTTGTAGGATGATCATGGACTTCTCTTTCTCACCTGCTAGATGTGAGTGTTTCTACTCCCATGGGTTTGCCATAAGCTAATGTTTTTTGTTGTGAAAGTGGGAAAAAGTACCATGTCTGTCTTTAACTTAATCCTCGATTAACTCAGATCAAACTTTCATCAAATCCATCATCAATTCAATATTAGAGACCAATCAATCAACAATATGATCACTGGAGTTGTACTAAAGTTGTACTGGTGTTAACTTGTTAGCTTTGCCAAGTAATTATGCTCATTGTGAACCACGATCTCTTGTCAAAATCTTTGGACTTCCTCATCCTCTTTCTGAAGCCTCCACCCAGCTGTCTTAACAAACCCAAACATCTTCTTTTGCCATTTTGTAAACTTTTTGCTAAATCTCTTCTTCATCATTACCATTGGGGGAAATCATTCCCCCCAATCTTCAAATCACATTAGACTCTGGAGCATGATAAGATTCAATATCCCCAACACTTGAACTTTGCCAGCTTCTCCACTGGGCATCAGACTTTGAAATTCTGGGACACTGGAGAGAGAAGATGGGGAATGAGAATCCTATGGGGGGCTGATCTTCAAAGGGTGATTAATTGGGGGATAACTGTAAATCCAACATTCCGTTTGAAAACAAACACCATTAGCTCAAGAGACAGAAATTTCCAATGTGCAGGATTTCGTGTTGGGTCTTGTGTGTGTGTGTGGGTTTTTTTTTTTTTTTTTTTTTGGGGGGGGGGCGGGGGGGGGGTGGATTTAAATTTGCAACTACAAATTATTTGAGGGGTAATATATACGCAAAGATTCTAAAAAGTAAATACTTATTTGAGGAAAAATCCATTGTCACTTTTTTTTCCCTTTTCACAAGGGCCTATTTATATATGAATATATTTATTTAGTTGGAGTGTGACCTACTGTGTTCCAAAATTTTGTTTGAAAGTCACAAGAGTCCTATTCCTTGAGGAAGAGGTGAAATACACCACCATACTCTTTGGCAATAATACCGTATCAGATGTTTGTCCTATGACAGGACAGACTGCAAATATGAGAATTCCTAGTAATATTTGGTTTGCTGGCGTACATTAATTCTGAAATAGTTCTTATCCCAAAGTAGGTGGGGTAAACATGTCACTCCATCATAAGCATACCCAATTCTTTATAATGATTCTCTGCAAGATTCTTCCTAACTAATTAGAATTGATAGTTAATTATGAGATGAGTAGTTTTCAAGGGGGTCTATTAATGAGAATGTTATCTTTTGCATGAGGTGGCATGTTCTCGAGTGTTGATATACCATTTCTTAAGAGAAAAACAGGATAATATTGAGAAACATTAAGATTAAGATGAGCTTGCATATTAGAACTCTGCAGAAAGGACTTTTGGAAATTTGAGATCAAGTATATATTCAAAACTAGTTGCAACACTGGCATGGTTTCGTAGATGCAAGAGCAACATTCTTGGAGACATTTTGTTCGTGTTTTGTTAATCTCGATAGTTGAGATAGTTGATGCTCTTTGGAACTAGGTGTCATGTTCAGGGCTGTGTGCTTGCAATGCATGGAGATGATTTCATCCTCCATCATGCTATTGTGCGCTACTGTGAGATTAGCAAGACCAGGTCCATGCCACTTGTAGGAGGATTCTTCATTATATAGCGGGTAAACAGTTCTTGGTTAATTTTTACAACAGTGAGAATTAGTGAACAACTTCAAGAAAGGTTTGAAAAACAAAATGATGGTGTCTGGACTATGGCCTCATTTGGAAAGTGCAATTCATGCTTCATTTTTGCTGAAATCCGGTTGTTTAGACGAGTGGCATAGGGCTTCTACAATGGCTGCTCATTAGGGGTGTCTGGGCCTAGCATTCTTTTTGCTTGTAAACACAATCTAGGTCGCTATGTCTGCGGTGTTTTAGCAAAGTAGGTGTAGACGACTTATCGTGGTTGTGTCGTGGTGTTGGTTTTCCAGTCTGTGTTAGAGGTAGGTTTTTTTGCATAATGCACGATGTTTAGAAATATGGATATAGACCCTATGTGGTTTCGGTTGACTTGGTGGTTGTCTCAGTCTGTGTATAAGAGGTTAGATTTATGCAAATGTGCAAAGATTTTTGGCAATATGCAAGTGATGTTATCAGAGTCCATGTTTGCCTAAACGTTGGAGACTAAAATTTAAAGTGGGAGTATTAGAAAACATATTGGCTGCATCAGATATAGGCGAGACTTATTGCAGGTAGTGTAAGTGTGTATAGATGAATATAGTAGAATATGATATTATGTATTTAGTCCAAGCAAACATTATTGATGTTTAACTGGTGCCTTTTGCTCTCAGGTCACATTTTTTACTGGCGGAGAAACAATCTGTAAAAAATAATGGAAACTGCTAAAGAGGCGTGTTGAGCTAGCGTTCAAGAGGCGTCTTGCACTTCAGGTCTAGCGCTGATACTGTAATGCCACAGTGTTTTGGGCGTGTGTGTACATTTTGGATTAGGTATGGCTCAAGTTGATATTGGACAGAGGCTACACAGGCGCGACGTAATTAGTGTAGATATTTGCGGGTCCTCATTGAATCCTTGTGAGCGTCTAATCCATCACATGACTGGTAGTTTCCATTGTTAAACCTCTTCTCCATCAACATGAGATTGTCTATTGTTGCATTGTTTTAGACAATACGCGTAGCTTTTATGCCTCTTTTGCCAAGGTTTTTTGTTTTTTTTTTGCTGCTCTCTGTCCATCTATATATTGCCAGAACCCTGTCAATATTCCACAAAACATGCCTCATTTCTTTCAAGTTATGCTGGCCATATTTTCAGCTCTTTAGGCCCAGGCTTCCCATTATAACAGCATTCGCGCCATGGCGAGCTGCAGGAAAAATGTCGCAGAACAATCAACAGAAAGCCAGAGATGCGAATGCGTTCTGGACCCAAAAGAAGAAACCGATGGCTTTCGAGGAGATACTAGAATCAAGACTGATTACTTCAGCTAATCCAACATATATCAAGATAACGAATTTTCTCGATTCTCTCTATTTATACAAAGTGGTAGCGGCTGTGGCTTTCGTCGGAGAGAGCAGGAAGTGGAATTCTACAGTAAATAAGTCGATGGAAAGTTTTATGATCCCAGGCAGGTGAAGTTCTTTTGATGGTATAAACATCAAGGGAGTTCCGTTTGAAATGGATCAGAGGTAAAATAGGACTAGTGAGTCAAGAGCCTGTACTGTTTGCTTCGAGCATTAAAGACAATATATCTTATGGAAAGGATGGCGCAACAAATGAAGAGATCAAAGCTGCAGCTGAGCTTGCTAATGCTGCCAATTTCATAGACAAAATGCCTCAGGTCAAATACCTATATCATTCTTCAATAAAAATGTTTAGTAACTGATATTTTGACAGATAGGAATTGGTGTTTAGGGACTTGACACCATGGTCGGCGAGCATGGAACTCAATTATCAGGCGGTCAGAAACAAAGGGTTGCGATTGCAAGAACCATTCTGAAGGACCCTCGGATTCTACTTCTTGATGAAGCCACTAGTGCTTTGGATGCAGAATCCGAAAGGATAGTGCAGGAAGCACTTGATAGAGTAATGGCAAACCGAACTACTGTTATTGTTGCTCATCGTCTTAGCACAATAAGGAACGCTGATACAATTGCGGTCATACATAAAGGTTCAATTGTTGACCAAATACAAACACACACCAAGTTTTGCTAGATAATCCCCCTTAGTCCCTGTCCGTGCACCTGAAATTCACATACGTCGAAATGACAAAAATGCACCTAAGTAAAAAGAAAATCTTGGTAGTTTTCACAAGCTGCCACTAAGTTTAGTCAAAATTTGAGACGAATTAATTATCAATTTAATTTAATTTATGATAGTGTTCATTATAAAAGAGTATTTTTGCCTTCTTACCAATTCATCTAACACACCATTAGCAGGGTCATCTCCCATGAATTATCATCTATAGGCCACAGCAGTCATCACTCTTTCTCAATACCAATTGGATTACCCGTAGGTTATGATGTCCAAGATATCAGCAAATCAGAGGGCAGAAGCAACGAAGACCCTGCAAAAAAAGCAAAGGAAATTTCCCTCCGACACCTTGCCTATCTTAACAAACCTGAGATCCCCGTGCTTACAATTGGTTCAATCTCTGCCATTGTTAATGGAACCATCTTCCCCATATTTGGAATTCTCCTATCAAATGCAATAACTACATTTTACCAGCCACCCCCAAAGATGATGAAGGATTCTAAGTTTTGGTCGAAACTGTTTTTAGTACTTGGTTTCGTTTCGTTCATTGGGTTTCCAGCTAGAACATATTTCTTCGGTTTAGCAGGATCAAGATTGATAAGAAGGATACGGCTTATGACTTTCGAGAAAATTGTGCACATGGATGTTGGATGGTTTGATGAGCCTGAGAACTCGAGTGGAGCTATCGGAGCTAGATTATCAGCAGATGCAGCGATGGTCAGGGGTCTCGTTGGCGATACTCTTGCTTTGGCTGTTGAGAATGCAACTACTTTAGTTGCTGGTCTGGTTATTGCCTTTTCTGCAAACTGGCAATTGACTATGATTGTATTGGCATTGTTGCCCCTCATAGGACTTAATGGGTGGATTCAGATAAAGTCCATGAAAGGATATAGTAGCGAAGCAAAGGTTTGTCATGATAACTCTATCAAAATCATTTATTTGAATATTTATTACTTCTATGATGGCATTCCTTCGTTGAGGTGAGAGATTGGGTGAAAGATATCTAAGACAATGCATACAAGATACAAAAACTAGAGATGTAATACTGCTAGATAGAACACCCGAAAAGTATTCCAGACAAGTTTTCAGCAAAATATAAAATGTTGTTTATTGAGAGGAAGCATGAAAAGACTTTCTTAAGAGCCTTATTTAGTTCACACTTTGATTGCAAATAGAATCATGAGAAGGTGAGGTTACCTGAAAACAACAAAATCTTTTACCATGAGATTTTGTGAGCAAATAATGGTGGTACTTCATGCCAAAGCAATAGACATGTGACCAAGATCACATTCTTGATTCTTCTCATATACAAAGTGTAGTTAAAGGGGAACTTCTGACAGAGTTTAAAGGGAACTTGTGACAATTTGAAAGTTATTATCTCAAAAATGCCCACACTAGTCTTTCATCCGACGGAGGGAGGCACTCTAGTCAACATATGTCTTTGAATCATTCCATCTCCCATGAATTATCATCTATAGGCCACAGCAGTCATCACTCTTTCTCAATACCAATTGGATTACCCGTAGGTTATGATGTCCAAGATATCAGCAAATCAGAGGGCAGAAGCAACGAAGACCCTGCAAAAAAAGCAAAGGAAATTTCCCTCCGACACCTTGCCTATCTTAACAAACCTGAGATCCCCGTGCTTACAATTGGTTCAATCTCTGCCATTGTTAATGGAACCATCTTCCCCATATTTGGAATTCTCCTATCAAATGCAATAACTACATTTTACCAGCCACCCCCAGAGATGATGAAGGATTCTAAGTTTTGGTCGAAACTGTTTTTGGTACTTGGTTTCGTTTCGTTCATTGGGTTTCCAGCTAGAACATATTTCTTCGGTTTAGCAGGATCAAGATTGATAAGAAGGATACGGCTTATGACTTTCGAGAAAATTGTGCACATGGATGTTGGATGGTTTGATGAGCCTGAGAACTCGAGTGGAGCTATCGGAGCTAGATTATCAGCAGATGCAGCGATGGTCAGGGGTCTCGTTGGCGATACTCTTGCTTTGGCTGTTGAGAATGCAACTACTTTAGTTGCTGGTCTGGTTATTGCCTTTTCTGCAAACTGGCAATTGACTATGATTGTATTGGCATTGTTGCCCCTCATAGGACTTAATGGGTGGATTCAGATAAAGTCCATGAAAGGATATAGTAGCGAAGCAAAGGTTTGTCATGATAACTCTATCAAAATCATTTATTTGAATATTTATTACTTCTATGATGGCATTCCTTCGTTGAGGTGAGAGATTGGGTGAAAGATATCTAAGACAATGCATACAAGATACAAAAACTAGAGATGTAATACTGCTAGATAGAACACCCGAAAAGTATTCCAGACAAGTTTTCAGCAAAATATAAAATGTTGTTTATTGAGAGGAAGCATGAAAAGACTTTCTTAAGAGCCTTATTTAGTTCACACTTTGATTGCAAATAGAATCATGAGAAGGTGAGGTTACCTGAAAACAACAAAATCTTTTACCATGAGATTTTGTGAGCAAATAATGGTGGTACTTCATGCCAAAGCAATAGACATGTGACCAAGATCACATTCTTGATTCTTCTCATATACAAAGTGTAGTTAAAGGGGAACTTCTGACAGAGTTTAAAGGGAACTTGTGACAATTTGAAAGTTATTATCTCAAAAATGCCCACACTAGTCTTTCATCCGACGGAGGGAGGCACTCTAGTCAACATATGTCTTTGAATCATTCCATCTCCCATGAATTATCATCTATAGGCCACAGCAGTCATCACTCTTTCTCAATACCAATTGGATTACCCGTAGGTTATGATGTCCAAGATATCAGCAAATCAGAGGGCAGAAGCAACGAAGACCCTGCAAAAAAAGCAAAGGAAATTTCCCTCCGACACCTTGCCTATCTTAACAAACCTGAGATCCCCGTGCTTACAATTGGTTCAATCTCTGCCATTGTTAATGGAACCATCTTCCCCATATTTGGAATTCTCCTATCAAATGCAATAACTACATTTTACCAGCCACCCCCAGAGATGATGAAGGATTCTAAGTTTTGGTCGAAACTGTTTTTGGTACTTGGTTTCGTTTCGTTCATTGGGTTTCCAGCTAGAACATATTTCTTCGGTTTAGCAGGATCAAGATTGATAAGAAGGATACGGCTTATGACTTTCGAGAAAATTGTGCACATGGATGTTGGATGGTTTGATGAGCCTGAGAACTCGAGTGGAGCTATCGGAGCTAGATTATCAGCAGATGCAGCGATGGTCAGGGGTCTCGTTGGCGATACTCTTGCTTTGGCTGTTGAGAATGCAACTACTTTAGTTGCTGGTCTGGTTATTGCCTTTTCTGCAAACTGGCAATTGACTATGATTGTATTGGCATTGTTGCCCCTCATAGGACTTAATGGGTGGATTCAGATAAAGTCCATGAAAGGATATAGTAGCGAAGCAAAGGTTTGTCATGATAACTCTATCAAAATCATTTATTTGAATATTTATTACTTCTATGATGGCATTCCTTCGTTGAGGTGAGAGATTGGGTGAAAGATATCTAAGACAATGCATACAAGATACAAAAACTAGAGATGTAATACTGCTAGATAGAACACCCGAAAAGTATTCCAGACAAGTTTTCAGCAAAATATAAAATGTTGTTTATTGAGAGGAAGCATGAAAAGACTTTCTTAAGAGCCTTATTTAGTTCACACTTTGATTGCAAATAGAATCATGAGAAGGTGAGGTTACCTGAAAACAACAAAATCTTTTACCATGAGATTTTGTGAGCAAATAATGGTGGTACTTCATGCCAAAGCAATAGACATGTGACCAAGATCACATTCTTGATTCTTCTCATATACAAAGTGTAGTTAAAGGGGAACTTCTGACAGAGTTTAAAGGGAACTTGTGACAATTTGAAAGTTATTATCTCAAAAATGCCCACACTAGTCTTTCATCCGACGGAGGGAGGCACTCTAGTCAACATATGTCTTTGAATCATTCCATCTCCCATGAATTATCATCTATAGGCCACAGCAGTCATCACTCTTTCTCAATACCAATTGGATTACCCGTAGGTTATGATGTCCAAGATATCAGCAAATCAGAGGGCAGAAGCAACGAAGACCCTGCAAAAAAAGCAAAGGAAATTTCCCTCCGACACCTTGCCTATCTTAACAAACCTGAGATCCCCGTGCTTACAATTGGTTCAATCTCTGCCATTGTTAATGGAACCATCTTCCCCATATTTGGAATTCTCCTATCAAATGCAATAACTACATTTTACCAGCCACCCCCAGAGATGATGAAGGATTCTAAGTTTTGGTCGAAACTGTTTTTGGTACTTGGTTTCGTTTCGTTCATTGGGTTTCCAGCTAGAACATATTTCTTCGGTTTAGCAGGATCAAGATTGATAAGAAGGATACGGCTTATGACTTTCGAGAAAATTGTGCACATGGATGTTGGATGGTTTGATGAGCCTGAGAACTCGAGTGGAGCTATCGGAGCTAGATTATCAGCAGATGCAGCGATGGTCAGGGGTCTCGTTGGCGATACTCTTGCTTTGGCTGTTGAGAATGCAACTACTTTAGTTGCTGGTCTGGTTATTGCCTTTTCTGCAAACTGGCAATTGACTATGATTGTATTGGCATTGTTGCCCCTCATAGGACTTAATGGGTGGATTCAGATAAAGTCCATGAAAGGATATAGTAGCGAAGCAAAGGTTTGTCATGATAACTCTATCAAAATCATTTATTTGAATATTTATTACTTCTATGATGGCATTCCTTCGTTGAGGTGAGAGATTGGGTGAAAGATATCTAAGACAATGCATACAAGATACAAAAACTAGAGATGTAATACTGCTAGATAGAACACCCGAAAAGTATTCCAGACAAGTTTTCAGCAAAATATAAAATGTTGTTTATTGAGAGGAAGCATGAAAAGACTTTCTTAAGAGCCTTATTTAGTTCACACTTTGATTGCAAATAGAATCATGAGAAGGTGAGGTTACCTGAAAACAACAAAATCTTTTACCATGAGATTTTGTGAGCAAATAATGGTGGTACTTCATGCCAAAGCAATAGACATGTGACCAAGATCACATTCTTGATTCTTCTCATATACAAAGTGTAGTTAAAGGGGAACTTCTGACAGAGTTTAAAGGGAACTTGTGACAATTTGAAAGTTATTATCTCAAAAATGCCCACACTAGTCTTTCATCCGACGGAGGGAGGCACTCTAGTCAACATATGTCTTTGAATCATTCCATCTCCCATGAATTATCATCTATAGGCCACAGCAGTCATCACTCTTTCTCAATACCAATTGGATTACCCGTAGGTTATGATGTCCAAGATATCAGCAAATCAGAGGGCAGAAGCAACGAAGACCCTGCAAAAAAAGCAAAGGAAATTTCCCTCCGACACCTTGCCTATCTTAACAAACCTGAGATCCCCGTGCTTACAATTGGTTCAATCTCTGCCATTGTTAATGGAACCATCTTCCCCATATTTGGAATTCTCCTATCAAATGCAATAACTACATTTTACCAGCCACCCCCAGAGATGATGAAGGATTCTAAGTTTTGGTCGAAACTGTTTTTGGTACTTGGTTTCGTTTCGTTCATTGGGTTTCCAGCTAGAACATATTTCTTCGGTTTAGCAGGATCAAGATTGATAAGAAGGATACGGCTTATGACTTTCGAGAAAATTGTGCACATGGATGTTGGATGGTTTGATGAGCCTGAGAACTCGAGTGGAGCTATCGGAGCTAGATTATCAGCAGATGCAGCGATGGTCAGGGGTCTCGTTGGCGATACTCTTGCTTTGGCTGTTGAGAATGCAACTACTTTAGTTGCTGGTCTGGTTATTGCCTTTTCTGCAAACTGGCAATTGACTATGATTGTATTGGCATTGTTGCCCCTCATAGGACTTAATGGGTGGATTCAGATAAAGTCCATGAAAGGATATAGTAGCGAAGCAAAGGTTTGTCATGATAACTCTATCAAAATCATTTATTTGAATATTTATTACTTCTATGATGGCATTCCTTCGTTGAGGTGAGAGATTGGGTGAAAGATATCTAAGACAATGCATACAAGATACAAAAACTAGAGATGTAATACTGCTAGATAGAACACCCGAAAAGTATTCCAGACAAGTTTTCAGCAAAATATAAAATGTTGTTTATTGAGAGGAAGCATGAAAAGACTTTCTTAAGAGCCTTATTTAGTTCACACTTTGATTGCAAATAGAATCATGAGAAGGTGAGGTTACCTGAAAACAACAAAATCTTTTACCATGAGATTTTGTGAGCAAATAATGGTGGTACTTCATGCCAAAGCAATAGACATGTGACCAAGATCACATTCTTGATTCTTCTCATATACAAAGTGTAGTTAAAGGGGAACTTCTGACAGAGTTTAAAGGGAACTTGTGACAATTTGAAAGTTATTATCTCAAAAATGCCCACACTAGTCTTTCATCCGACGGAGGGAGGCACTCTAGTCAACATATGTCTTTGAATCATTCCATCTCCCATGAATTATCATCTATAGGCCACAGCAGTCATCACTCTTTCTCAATACCAATTGGATTACCCGTAGGTTATGATGTCCAAGATATCAGCAAATCAGAGGGCAGAAGCAACGAAGACCCTGCAAAAAAAGCAAAGGAAATTTCCCTCCGACACCTTGCCTATCTTAACAAACCTGAGATCCCCGTGCTTACAATTGGTTCAATCTCTGCCATTGTTAATGGAACCATCTTCCCCATATTTGGAATTCTCCTATCAAATGCAATAACTACATTTTACCAGCCACCCCCAGAGATGATGAAGGATTCTAAGTTTTGGTCGAAACTGTTTTTGGTACTTGGTTTCGTTTCGTTCATTGGGTTTCCAGCTAGAACATATTTCTTCGGTTTAGCAGGATCAAGATTGATAAGAAGGATACGGCTTATGACTTTCGAGAAAATTGTGCACATGGATGTTGGATGGTTTGATGAGCCTGAGAACTCGAGTGGAGCTATCGGAGCTAGATTATCAGCAGATGCAGCGATGGTCAGGGGTCTCGTTGGCGATACTCTTGCTTTGGCTGTTGAGAATGCAACTACTTTAGTTGCTGGTCTGGTTATTGCCTTTTCTGCAAACTGGCAATTGACTATGATTGTATTGGCATTGTTGCCCCTCATAGGACTTAATGGGTGGATTCAGATAAAGTCCATGAAAGGATATAGTAGCGAAGCAAAGGTTTGTCATGATAACTCTATCAAAATCATTTATTTGAATATTTATTACTTCTATGATGGCATTCCTTCGTTGAGGTGAGAGATTGGGTGAAAGATATCTAAGACAATGCATACAAGATACAAAAACTAGAGATGTAATACTGCTAGATAGAACACCCGAAAAGTATTCCAGACAAGTTTTCAGCAAAATATAAAATGTTGTTTATTGAGAGGAAGCATGAAAAGACTTTCTTAAGAGCCTTATTTAGTTCACACTTTGATTGCAAGAGTTTTCATAAGACACGCTAAGTCGCAGGGTGTTTTCTAAAATGGCACCAAAGTTGAGAGGGGTTATCTACAACACCTCTATAGTTAGGGGGCTCTGTCAAATTAAATTTGTTGGGTGATTTTTTGAGACATTCCTTATAGTTAAGGGAGTTTTCAAAAAATTAATTATTCTTTTAAATTTAGCTTATTTACATATTCATCCCTCAAATGTTTTATAATTTAATATTATTCCCTAAATTATAAGAAATTTTAAAAATTTAAGGGAATAATGTAAAATTATTACAGATTTAAAATCAAGGAAATGATACCTAAATTAAGTGTTTTTTTGAGACATTCCCCATAGTTAAGAGAGTTTTCAAAAAATTAATTATTCTTTTAAATTTAGCTTATTTACATATTCATCCCTCAAATGTTTTATAATTTAATATTATTCCCTAAATTATAAGAAATTTTAAAAATTTAAGGGAATAATGTAAAATTATTACAGATTTAAAATCAAGGAAATGATACCTAAATTACCTTTAAATATTGCTCTTATACGCAATATATGAAATATTGGCCGATATATCGCTATATTGAGTGATATAAAATGTTAAATACTTTATCTTAATAACATTTATGGTTTTATATTGTTTTCTTTTATTTGGAGAATTTTTTCTATATAATGATCACTATCGAAAATATTGCTTGGTATAACAAAATCGAGTCATTTTTATTTTGATTGTGGGCTTCGTATTGGGTCGTGTTTAGAAACCAAAACTAAAGCACAAGTCACACAAGCCACAATTCATATCCCAAATCTCTTCACTCTCAGCTCTCCCAAATCTTAAGCATATATCTTGACGTAAATTATTACGTTAAAAATTCATCAATATTCGAGATTATAGATTACAATGTTATATTATGTATGAGCATTATCTCATATGAGACCCAGATATTTTTTACATAACCACAATTATTGAAATCTAATATCATGGATTTTATTTGGGAAAAATTGCTTCAAGGCCCAAAAACTAAATTGTTGATGTGTCCCAGCCCCTTGAACTTTTTCTAATGTGCTTTTTCCCCAAAAATAAAAAATCCATGTGAATCAGCCCCATTTATAATTTCCAAGACAAAAAAATTCCCAGACTACCCTCTTCTTCTTCTTCAGATCTTCTCTAGATCTACTCTTCTTCCTACAAACCCATCTCCTCTTCCACCCTCTCTCTAACCTCACTCGAACCCCCCACCCCCGCCGCTACCTCCGTCACCCCTGTCTCTACCTCGCCAGGGGGTTCTGCAAGAACGGCAGCAGGTGCAGGTTCCTCCACGACCTCAACGAGGACAAGCTCGACGCCGCCATGGCCTCGCCGCCGCCGCCACCGCTAGATTTCCGTACCCCCTTGGGCAGCTTGCGGATGTCCCCGTTGTCGCCCATGAACCAGAGGTAGGTGACCGACGGTTGACCGAGTTCTTTTCTTAGGCTTTCGACGGTGGGTTCCGTGGATTTTGATGACTCGTTTTGATTTCAGGGCGGCTGCGACGACGGAGCTGATGCTCGCCGGAGATGAGAGCAGGTTCATGGGCCAATCGAGGATCGACCGGAGTGAGTTTGATGTTGTTTGTTGTCATGTAAGCTTCAGTTGAACTGGGAAGGAGTTTGATGTTGTTCTCTGTGCAGTTTGATTGTTATTGATATTGCAAATTGTATGGTGGGATTTTGGGAATGCATTGTGGTCATTGTTGGTTTGATAACACTTTTCCTGATGATAACACTTTCAGAGAAGAGGATGTCTCCAATTATTTTAGGTTACGGGAAATTTTCTTTTTGAACTTTTGATGGTTTGACAATTGTTGTTTGGGGTTAAAACTGATTTGAGTTCGTGTTATTTTCTATAGTATTTATGGGCCAGTTCAAGATGTGAGGATCCCCTAATCTCAACATGTTGTTAATTGGCATTTAATCAGATTAGATTAGCATAAGACCCTAATCACCCCCCTCTAGGGTCTAACAATTTTATTTTTCTAAAAATCCTTATTAAATTAAAACTATTTATATTCACAATTAGAAATTTCTATCCACTGAAAAAATAGAAAAATTTTATTATCAAATCTTTGTTAATTTTAATTAGATTATAGCTATACATAATTTAAGGCAAAATGGCCAGATTGGCATATTTTTTCGAGGCTTGGTAACATGTTGGTATATTTTCTTTTAGTTTTATTAGATTGGTATATTTTTTTCAACTCCGGCGTCATATAGGCCTTAAATTTGGCCGGAGTTACTGTTCCGGCCAGGGCTGATGAGATTTTTGGTCGGAACAGTAACTAAATTTTGATCGGAATAGTAACTAAATTAGGCCGGAACAGTAACTCCGGCCAAATTTTATGGCGCCGGAGTTGAAAAAATATACCAATCTGACAAAACTAAAAGAAAATATACCAACATGTCACCAAACCTCGAAAAAATATATCAATCTGGTCATTATGCCCATAATTTAACAAATCTAAAAAAACATGTGATCCTAATTAAAAATTTAAAGTGTAAATTTTAGTAAATCTCGCATAACTTTGGGTATTTAACACTAAAACCTGAAATGTTTACAGTTCTCACTAACCCCCTAGTAAGTTTGAGAATTTTAAAAAGCCCGTAAAAAAATTTGATTTTTTGTACTTAACCTCCATAACAGTGTTCCCCCATAATTTTATATTGACAAAAATTAACCCTCGAGGTTAAGATATATCCCTCAAATCATTCTTATTTGTAAATAAACATATAAAATTACAAACAACCCTAAAAATAAAAGCCACAAATATCCTTAAAAAATCTAAAGTTACAAACAACGCAGAAAATTTTGAAAGTTGCAAACAACCCTGTTTAAGTTCTTAAAAATAATAAAATAATCCCTAGAAGTAATTAGGATACCACAAACAAACCCTTCACAAAAAGTTAACATATAACCCCCTATAAAATCTGTAATTGGAAAAATCCTAAAAATTACAAAATCGAAAAAAGACCCTAAAATTTTAAAAAGCCCGTAAAATATTTTGATTTTTTGTACTTAACCTCCATAACAGTGTTCCCCCATAATTTTATATTGATAAAAATTAACCCTCGAGGTTAAGATATATCCCTCAAATCATTCCTATTTGTAAATAAACATATAAAATTACAAACAACCCTAAAAATAAAAGCCACAAATATCCTTAAAAAATCTAAAATTACAAACAACGCAGAAAATTTTGAAAGTTGCAAACAACCCTGTTTAAGTTCTTAAAAATAATAAAATAATCCCTAGAAGTAATTAGGATACCACAAACAAACCCTTCACAAAAAGTTAACATATAACCCCCTATAAAATCTGTAATTGGAAAAATCCTAAAAATTACAAAATCAAAAAAAGACCCTAAAATTTTAAAAATAAAAAGTATCCCCAAAAAAATAAAAAATTACGAACAAAACCTTGAAAAATCCAAAAACTACAAATAACCATTTAAAATCTAAAAATTACAAACAACTTCATGAAGCATCCAAAACTCAAACAACTCCGTGAAGCATCCAAAACTCAAACAAGCACCTAAAAATATAAAAAACTAGAGAACATACCATAAAACGAATAAAATAACAAATAGTATTCTATAAAATCTAAAATTACAAACAATCCCCTAAAAATCAAAAATTTACAAATAAACCCTATAAAATGAAAAAAATGAAAAAACACTCTTGGGGGGGGGGGGGGGGGGGGGACCACACANACTAACAATGTTAATTTTAATTATTTTTGCCAAAAGTTATTGGGGGCCTAGTGAGAGTTTCAAAGATATTGGTGTTTTAGTTACAAACAAGTAAACTTAGGAAAAATTGCTTCAAGGCCCCAAAACTAAATTGTTGGTGTGTCCTAGCCCCTTGAACTTTTTCTAATGTGCTTTTTCCCCAAAAATGAAAAATCCATGTGAATCAGCCTCATTTACAATTTCCAAGACAAAAAATTCCCAGACTACCCTCTTCTTCTTCTTCAGATCTTCTCTAGATCTACTCTTCTTCCTACAAACTCATCTCCTCTTCCACCCTCTCTCTAACCTCACTCAAAACCTCCAACACCGCCGCTACCTCCGTCACCCCTGTCTCTACCTCGCCAGGGGGTTCTGCAAGAACGGCAACAGGTGCAGGTTCCTCCACGACCTCAACGAGGACAAGCTCGACGCCGCCATGGCCTCGCCGCCTCCGCCGCCGTTAGATTTCCGTACCCCATTGGGCAGCTTGCTGATGTCCCCGTTGTCGCCCTTGAACCAGAGGTAGGTGAACGACGGCTGACCGAGTTCTTTTCTTAGGCTTTCGACGGTGGGTTCCGTGGATTTTGATGACTCGTTTTGATTTCAGGGCGGCTGCGACGACGAAGCTGATGCTCGCCGGAGATGAGAGCAGGTTCATGGGCCAAAATCGACCAGAGTGAGTTTGATGTTGTTTGTTGTCATGTAAGCTTCAGTTGAACTGGGAAGGAGTTTGATGTTGTTCTCTCTGCAGTTTGATTGTTATTGATATTGCAAATTGTATGGTGGGATTTTGGGAATGCATTGTGGTCATTGTTGGTTTGATAACACTTTTCCTGATGATAACACTTTCAGAGAAGAGGATGTCTCCAATTATTTTAGGTTACGAGAAATTTTCTTTTTGAACTTTTTGATGGTTTGACAATTGTTGTTTGGGGTTAAAACTGATTTGGGTTCGTGTTATTTTCTATAGTATTTATGGGCCAGTTCAAGATGTGAGGATCCCCTAATCTCAACATGTTGGGGCTTGGATGTATATCAAAATCAAGAAAGAAGTAATAATTAAACTCAGGGTGTGGTATATATAAATGTTGTACAAATTTGTGATGGTGATTTCTTGTGTCTGCTGTTGTTTGTTGTCATGTAAGCTCCAGTTGAACTGAGAAGGAGTTTGATGTTGTTCTCTGTGCAGTTAACTGTTGTGGTTAGCATGTTAACTCTTGTGTTTAACATGTTAACTCTTGTGGATAACATGTTAACTCTTATGGATAACATGTTAACTCTTGTGGCTATATGTTAACTCTTATGGCAAACATGTTAACTATTGTGGATAACATGTTAACTCTTGTGACAAACATGAATTATAGTTAACAGACAGTTTATGAATAACAGTTAACAGATAATTCATTATAGTTAACAGTTTTTAAATAACAGTTAACAAATAATAATTAGGGAAAAATGCTTCCAGCCCCCAAAACTAATGAAAACAAGCTTCCCCCTCCCAAGACTTTTTCAACGTGTGTTTTACCCCCAAAAGTAAACTCTGTGTTCTCTGAGCCCCCAAAACACAAAACCCAAGAAATTAAGATACGTGAAGACCATAATACCCTCCATTGTCACATCCTCCTTCCTCTCCAAACCTAACCACCGCAACCTCCTCTCTTTCTCCTCCTTCCATGGCCTCAAGCTCATCTCCGCCTTCAAAACCCAATCTTTCTCCTCCCTATCATTGTCATCCTCCGCCCCCAAATCTCCACATCCTACGACCTCTCCTCCATCTGCTTCCGCCCCATCAAAGAATCCATCGTCTCCCGCGAGATGACCTAACAACATCAAACTCCGGTCGATCCTCGATTGGCCCATGAACCTGCTCTCATCTCCGGCGAGCATCAGTTCTGCCATCGCAGCCGCCTAGAAATCAAAACGAGTCATCAAAATCCACGGAACCCACCGTCGAAAGCCTAAGAAAAGAACTCGGCCAGCCGCCGTTCACCTACCTCTGGTTCATGGGTGACAACGGGGACATCGGCAAGCTGCCCGAGGGGGTACGGAAACCTGGCGGCGGTGACGGCGGCGAGGCCATGGCGACGTTGAGCTTGTCCTCGTTGAGGTCATGGAGGAACCTGTACCTTTTGTCGTTCTTGCAGAACCCCCTGACGAGGTAGAGATAGGGTGACTGTTTGTTGGAAATTTGCAGTAAAAAGACAATGAAAGAAAATTTGACTTGTATTCCTCTCAAAATCATTTACAATTTGGATTCTGATTACAAAAGAGAGGAGAATGAATTTGATTCTCCCCTTTGTTTAAAACTGGGTTCTTCTTGGTAGCGATGGAGTGCCTCCTTCGATTGATTGTGTCGAACTTGCTCTCCGTTGACGATCCGACCGTCTTGGAATTGCTTGATGACTTCGGTTTAGAACTCTTGACGAGCGTAAAGAACTCAGAACGAGTTGAAAACTCTGACAAGAGTTGTTGAAAACCGAATATCTGGTTTGATGTGATTAAGTTGGGTTGCAAGCTTAATCACGAACTCTTAAATGAGTTTCAAAACTCAGAGCGATTTGAAACTCTGTAACAGAGTTATTAGAACCGAAAATTCGGTTAATTGCTAAGTGGATTATGCCGTTGACGAAGAGATCTTCTGGGATTTGATTAACTGATCGTTGATCAGTTCCTTGATCTTCGAAAGATCTCCTTCTTCGTGCTGTTGAACTGCTGAGATTTGTTGACCTTAGGCGGTTTTGATGCCAGCTCACCTCAACCTTATGCGGTTTTACTGCTAAAAACCGATCAACCCTTTACTCAGTTAAGTAAGTCGGTTATTTATAGGGGGATTAGGGATGTAACCAACCCGTAAATTCGCTCCTAAGTGGGCGAAGATCCCTCAGAACGTGGGATAAACAGTTATGAGGCCGTTCAGCTTGTGTTTGAATAAGTCAAAACGCCCCTGTTGGCGTTCTGGTCCGTAACTCTGCGTCCAAGGCTTGAGACGCAGAGTTAAATCTCTGTTATAGATTTGAGACGCACAGGCCGCATGCGTTCTGAAATTGGAAACGCACAGGTCACTGGTGCGTTGAGGATCAACTCTGCGTTCAGAGTGTGGGATGCAGTCGAGTCTGTCGAAGAACGCACGTTACGTGTGCGTTTCGTGATTTAACTCTGCGTTACAGAGCTCGACGCCTGCTAAGGAACGCACACTTGTCTGCGTTTTACGATTCAACTCTGCGTTACAGAGTTCGACGCCTGCTAAGGAACGCACACTTGTGTGCGTTTTTTTGATGACTCGTTTTGATTTCAGGGCGGCTGCGACGACGGAGCTGATGCTCGCCGGAGATGAGAGCAGGTTCATGGGCCAATCGAGGATCGACCGGAGTTTGATGTTGTTATTGTCATGTAAGCTTCAGTTGAACTGGGAAGGAGTTTGATGTTGTTCTCTGTGCGGTTTGATTGTTATTGATATTGCAAATTGTATGGTGGGATTTTGGGAATGCATTGTGGTCATTGTTGGTTTGATAACACTTTTCCTGATGATAACACTTTCAGAGAAGAGGATGTCTCCAATTATTTTAGGTTACGGGAAATTTTCTTTTTGAACTTTTTGATGGTTTGACAATTGTTGTTTGGGGTTAAAACTGATTTGGGTTCTTGTTATTTTCTATAGTATTTATGGGCCAGTTCAAGATGTGAGGATCCCCTAATCTCAACATGTTGGGGCTTGGATGTATATCAAAATCAAGAAAGAAGTAATAAACTCAGGGTGTGGTATATATAAATGTTGTACAAATTTGTGATGGTGATTTCTTGTGTCTGCTGTTGTTTGTTGTCATGTAAGCTCCAGTTGAACTGAGAAGGAGTTTGATGTTGTTCTCTGTGCAGTTAACTGTTGTGGTTAGCATGTTAACTCTTGTGTTTAACATGTTAACTCTTGTGGATAACATGTTAACTCTTATGGATAACATGTTACTCTTGTGGCTATATGTTAACTCTTGTGACAAACATGAATTATAGTTAACAGACAGTTTATAAATAATAGTTAACAGATAATTCATTATAGTTATTTTGGGGGCTGGAAGCATTTTTCCCTAATAATTAATAGTTAACAAATTATAAATAACAGTTAACATATAATTGATTATAGTTAACAGTTATATTTATCAATTTACCAATTAAGGTTAACATGCTAGGTATTATAGTTAACATGTTAAATGAGAACTATATTAACGTGTATATGACCCGAAATAATAGTTAACGGATAATAGATTACAAATAACAATTAACGGATAATGGATTATAGTTAAAAGTTTACTGAATATAATTATCAATTTACCAATTAAAGTTAACTGAAATAACAGTTAACTTTAATTGGTAAATTGATCCATTATCCGTTAACATGTTATCCACAATATTTAACATGTTATCCACAAGAGTTAACATGTTAAACACAAGAGTTAACATGCTAAATATTATGGTTAAAATATTAACTATATGAACTATTAATTATTATTTGTTAACGGTTATTTATAATTTGTTACCTATTAATTATTATTTGTTAACTGTTATTTATAAACTGTTAACTATAATGAATTATCTATTAACTATTATTCATAAACTGTCTGTTAACTATATTCATGTTTGTCACAAGAGTTAATATGTTATCCACAATAGTTAACATGTTTGCTACAAGAGTTAACATGTTATCAATAAAAGTTAACATGTTAGCCATAAGAGTTAACAAATTAGCCACAAGAGTTAACATATTATCCACAAGAGTTAACATGTTAACTATAACAAGAGTTAACATATAACCACAAGAGTTAACATGTTATCCACAAGAGTTGACATATTATCCATAAAAGTTAAAATGTTATCCATAAGAGTTAACATGTTATCAACAAGAGTTAATATGTTAGCCATAAGAGTTAACAAATTAGCCACAAGAGTTAACATGTTATCCACAAGAGTTAACATGTTAACTATAACAAGAGTTAATATATAGCCACAAGAGTTAACTTGTTATCCACAAGAGTTGACATGTTATCCATAAAAGTTAACATGTTATCCACAAGAGTTAACATATAGCCACAAGAGTTAACATGTTATCCATAAGAGTTAACATGTTATCCACAAGAGTTAACATGTTAAACACAAGAGTTAACATGCTAACCACAACAGTTAACTGCACAGAGAACAACATCAAACTCCTTCTCAGTTCAACTGGAGCTTACATGACAACAAAAAACAGCAGACACAAGAAATCACCATCACAAATTTGTACAACATTTATATATACCACACCCTGAGTTTATTACTTCTTTCTTGATTTTGATATACATCCAAGCCCCAACATGTTGAGATTAGGGGATCCTCACATCTTGAACTGGCCCATAAATACTATAGAAAATAACACGAACCCAAATCAGTTTTAACCCCAAACAACAATTGTCAAACCATCAAAAGTTCAAAAAGAAAATTTCCCGTAACCTAAAATAATTGGAGACATCTTCTTCTCTGAAAGTGTTATCATCAGGAAAAGTGTTATCAAACCAACAATGACCACAATGCATTCCCAAAATCCTACCATATAATTTGCAATATCAATAACAATCAAACTGCAGAGAGAACAACATCAAACTCCTTCCCAGTTCAACTGAAGCTTACATGACAACAAACAACATCAAACTCACTCCGGTCGATCCTCGATTGGCCCATGAACCTGCTCTCATCTCCGGCGAGCATCAGCTCCGTCGTCGCAGCCGCCCTAAAATCAAAACGAGTCATCAAAATCCACGGAACCCACCGTCGAAAGCCTAAGAAAAGAACTCGGTCAGCCGTCGTTCACCTACCTCTGGTTCATGGGCGACAACGGGGACATCCACAAGCTGCCCGAGGGGGTACGGAAACCTGACGGCGGTGGCGGCGGCGAGGCCATGGCGGCGTCGAGCTTGTCCTCGTTGAGGTCGTGGAGGAACCTGTACCTGTTGTCGTTCTTGCAGAACCCCCTAGCGAGGTAAAGACAGGGGTGACGGAGGTAGCGGTGGTGTTGGAGATTTCGAGTGAGGTTAGAGAGAGGGTGGAAGAGGAGATGGGTTTGTAGGAAGAGGAGTAGATCTAGAGAAGATCTGGAGAAGAAGAAGAGGGTAGTCTGGGAATTTTTTGTCTTGGAAATTGTAAATGGGGCTGATTCATATGGATTTTTCATTTTTGGGGAAAAAGCACATTAGAAAAAGTTTAAGGGGCTAGAACACATAAACAATTTAGTTTTGGGGCCTTGAAGCAATTTTTCCGTGAACTTATTAGCGATTTAATTAAAGTTACCCATATTTAATTTAGGATTTTTTATATGTACCCATATTGTAGGTATTTTTCAATTTGCACCCAAATCATGAAAAT
>NC_033796.1:2179130-2187691 GCF_001876935.1 Asparagus officinalis
TTATTCTTTCAACCTTACCTTGGCTTTAACTTTATTCAAAAGAATAAATAAATAAATAAATTCACTCATACGAGCACGGGCATAATACTTATAATTATTAGACAAATAATAGTCAGTAATTCTTTTACTGCTTAAAATAGCAAATTATGTACTTTCTCATTGAGATAGGTCTTGACCCGGAGGTTGCTATTAATTTCTTACACAAAATTCATGAACTTCGCCAGTTCATGCATCACCGTCCTTTAAAGATACGCTAAATGCTAATAATATTTGCATAATATTCAAATTAAGAAATTGCAAATCAGAGATTACTAAATTTAAATGATTCCGGTTCAATGTTTCAAACAAAATATACACAATGGGCAATTAATTTTAATTTATTTGCAGAAAGTGATAGAGCGGCTACATCGAACTAGATGGCGCATTAAATGGTGGGGAATCGTTTGATGGGGGTCATATGGTCCTCGTCAGCTTACTCAGATTCTGAGCCTCCATTCAGTTCTGATGGAATTTGAAGAACACAACCCTCTACACAAAGGAAACTTTTATTGATAGAACACTAAGGAGTACAATACTTGCTCTTACAAGAGCACCTCACTTTCACACAACCTTTTATTTTAGTGAACACTCACACAAGCCTACACTACACACTCAAGCTTTCAAGCTAACTTCTTGCTTGCTTACACAAATAAGAGCCCAAGACCCCTATTTATAGTTGTTTAAGAGGGTTAGGAAGTGTGTAGAAGAGTTAATCCTAGCCATACATTAGTAAGAAGTTTCTAGAAGAATAAATACTAGCCATACACTTGTATCTTCCTAGAAACTTCTTGGCAGATATTTTGTAGGATGTTACTAGAAAGAAGTTCTAGAAAATTGTTCTAGAATAATCTAAGTTGGTGAGGAATTATAATACTCCCCCTCATCACCAACTTTCATTTCTCACAAGTCCAAGTTTCTTCTTAAGCTTCAAAAATGTTTCTGTCTTTAGTGGCTTGGTGAATATGTCAGCGATTTGGTCTTCAGACTTGCAATATGTCAGCATCACGGTCTTCCTTTTAACTTGATATCGGATAAAATGATATCTTGTCTATATGTGTTTGCTTCGTCCATGTGCTACCGGATTTTTGGCAAGTGCAATAGCTGAATTGTTGTCGATGAGAATCTCTGTCGGTGCTTCTTGTTGGTGTTGCAACTCCTTCATTAGATTTCTAAGCCATATCGCTTGACAGGCACCTACAGATGCATCAATGTATTCCGCTTCGCAACTTGATAGAGCAACAACTGACCGCTTCTTTGATGACCAAGAAAAGGCTGCTGATCCAATGCTGAACATGTAGCCGGATGTACTCTTTCTTTCACGTCTTCGTCTGAAGGGGTTAAACTGCCTACAGATGAACTGGCGACAGATGAACCTGCGAATCTTAACAATAGTCAGTCTCCCGCTTCCTTTGTGCTATTGCCACCTTCGGGGACTATTATTCCTAGTCCCACGACTGGCCGGCTGACACAAGTGGATACGACCGTGAGCTCTCCTGGACTTTCAGCTGCTGACGATGACGAACCATTAGACTATGGGAGCTCGTCTCACCAGGTACCGTAGGCTTCCGACTAAGCTCTTATACAAAGTTGGATCAATAGAGATTCCTGGTGAGTCTCTCATCAGCTTCACTTCAACTTTGACAGGAGTTGCAACTGGTTTGCAGTTGTTCATGTTGAACTTCCGAATGATCTCCTTTGCGTACTTTTTCTGAGAGATGAAGATTCCTCTCTCAGATTGCGACACTTCTACTCCAAGAAAGTATGACATTTCTCCAATGTCAGTCATCTCGAACTCCTTGATCATGTTCTTCTTGAACTCCTCAAACATTTTTGGATTGTTACCGGTGAAGATCATGTCGTCCACGTAGAGACATACGATCATAATGTCTCCATCCTTCTTCTTGGTATAGAGAGAGTGCTCATACAGACTTTGCTGGAATCCGTTCTTCTGGAAGTATGCATCGATTCTAGCATTCCACGCTCTGGGTGCTTACTTCAGTCCATACAATGCCTTCTTCAGCTTGTAGACTTTATCTTCTTGATTTTTCATCACATACCCAGGTGGTTGCTCGATGTATACTTCTTCTTCTAGATAGCCATTAAGAAAGACTGACTTCACGTCCATCTGATAGATCTTCCATCGGTTTTGTGCTGCCAATGCGATAATGAGTCGAATGGTGTCGATCCTCGCGACTGGTGCGAACACTTCTTCATAGTCAACTCCTTCTCGCTGACTATAGCCCTTTGCAACAAGCCTGGCCTTGTACTTCTCGATTCCGCCGTCTTGATTTGTCTTTGTCTTGTACACCTAATTTACTCCAATGGGTTTATGGCCTTCAGGTAAGGTGGTGAGCTCACATGTGTCATTTCTCTTGATTGCCTCAATCTCATCATCCATGGCTATTCTCCACTTGTCTTCTTGAGCAGCTTCTTCATAGCTGACCGGATCACATTCTGCAATCAAGCAGAATAGTGTGTAGTCATCTATCATCTCGACTGGTTCTGTATCGCCGTACAGATCTCTTAGACTTCTCGTCCTCCTTGTTGCTCCCCCTAAAGAGCTTCCTTCACTTGAGCTGGATGGTGATGATGTCGGCGTCGATGTTAAGGTTGGTGGAGCTGGACTATTTGGTGGACTTCGTTCTGGCCTTCCAACCTCCTGCAAGTCATCATCATTATCTTCAAAGAACATACCTTTAATATTTTTATCTTCATCGGTCCATTTCCAATAATCTTCTTCATCGAACTCCACGTCTCTTGAAATGATCATCTTTTTTGTAACTAGATTTGCACTTTTCTCCTTGATCGTCCAACTTCTTTCTTTTCTGCTCCGGGATGTGTGCATATGCAATACACCCAAACACCTTTAGGTGGTTGACACTTGGCTTGATGTTGCTCCACATCTCCAATGGTGTCTTGAACTTGACGCTCTTTGTCAGACATCGGTTGAGGAGGTAAACTGCACAGTCCACAGCTTCAGCCCAGTAAGTCTTTGGCAGGTACTTGCTCTTCAACATGCTTCTGACCATATCAAGAATGGTACGATTCTTCTGCTCTACTATGCCATTCTGTTGTGGTGTGTAGGCGGCAGTGAGTTGATGAATTATCCTGTACTGCTTGTTGAAATTGTTGAATGCCTTCGAAGTGTATTCTCCACCTCGATCTGATCGGAGCACTTTCTGCTTGTTGAAATTGTTGAATGCCTTCGAAGTGTATTCTCCACCTCGATCTGATCGGAGCACTTTGATATGGTACCCACTTTGCTTTTCTACCATCTCCTTGAATTCTTTGAATTTCTCCAGAGCTTCGGATTTCTCCTTCAGGAAATAAACCCAAGTTTTTCTGCTATAATCATCAATAAATGTGAGAAAGTACCTATTTCCTCCAAGAGAGACGACTTCAAATAGTCCTGCAATATCTATGTGGACCAATTATAGCAGCTCTGTTGCTCTTCTTGACTTTCCAACTTCAAAACTTCTTCTATGTTGCTTGCCCTTCATACAACCTTCACATAGCTGGTTCGGATGATTGATTTGCGGCAATCCTTTCACCATTTTCTCCTCCCACAGAAGATTTAGGTCACTGAATGCGAGATGCCCGAATCTCAAATGCCAGAGCCAAGACTCATCCTTCATAATCATCTTTAAGCACTTGACAGGGTCAGTATGAATATTTAAGGTAAACAGTCTATTTTGAGACATATTCGCCTTTGCAATTACTTCATTTTTATTCTTGATAGTGAGGGCAAGGTCTTTTAGATGTATATCATAGCCTCTTTCAAGGAGCTGACCTAGACTCAAAATATTATTTCATAGTGCTGGAACATAATATACGTCAGAGATGTACCTATTCTCGCCCGTCTTTATCTGGATCATTATCTTACCCTTGTCTTTCACTGGAATCTTTGACTGATCTCCAAAGGTGACATATCCTTGTACCGTCTCGTTCAGCTCGGTGAAAAACTCCTTGATGCCGCACATGTGGTTACTGGTAACTGAATCCAGATACCAGATATATTTATTCTTGCTTTCACTCTCTTGGTACGTCAGCAAGACTGTTGAAGTGTCTGGCTACTCCCTTTCTACAAAGTTACTTTTTTCTACCACTTGATTTGATTTCTCCCAACATTCATAGATGAGATGGCCGTATCTCTTACATTTGTAACACTGTGGCTGAGATCTATCCTCCTGGTAACTTCTTCCTTGTCCTCTTCCTCGTGTGCCACGACCTCGTCCTCGATCGAATGATCGTTCAAGATTTCTATTTTGATCTTGATTTTCATGGCCTCCTTGGTACCGTCTCCTACGACCTTGCTGGAAGTTTGAGCCACCTCGAAAGGAGCCTCTGCCTCTGTAGCCTCCACGTCCTCTTCGACTATCTTCTTTGATAGTCATTTTACTCTGTAAGGCTTGCTCTAGATTCTCCGCTTGATTTGAACTGATATTTATATCTTGTTCATAAGCTTGCAGAGAACCTTGCAGCTCATCAATAGAAACTTCAGAGAGATCTTTAGACTCTTGTATTGTCGGAATAATATATTTGAATTTAGAGTCTAAAGTCCTAAGTATCTTCTCCATAATTCTTACATCATTAATTGCTTCTCCATTTCTCTTCATTTGATTAGTTATTGTCTGAACTCTACTAAAATAGTCTGATATTGGTTCTGTAGCTTTCATCTTCAAATTCTCAAATTCAACTCTTAATGCTTGGAGGCGTATCTTTTTGGCTCTTTCCGCACCTTGATAGGATTTTTGTAAAATCTCCCATGCTTCTTTAGAGGACAGGGCGTTGGAAATCTTCTCAAACGCAGATTCATCTACGCCTTGGAATATTAGGAACAAAGCTTTTTTGTCTCTTTTCCTGACCTCCTTCAGCTCATTCTTCTATGTGGCGGTGAGAGTTACTTCTGCTGCAGGTGACTCTGGTTCAGTGTAGCCATTCTTCACGAGCTCCCACAAGTCTTACGAGCCGAGCAAGACTTTCATCTGGATACTCCAGTTGTCGTAATTGGTCTTCATCAGCTTAGGAATCTGGAGCCGAGCAAGACTTTCATCTGGATACTCCAGTTGTCGTAATTGGTCTTCATCAGCTTAGGAATCTGTAGCTGGATCATGTTCGCCATCTCGTACACGAGCACCTTCGATTGGCCCGGCTACATCGAACCTTGCTCTGATACCACTTTGATGGAATTTGAAGAACACAACCCTCTACACAAAGGAAACTTTTATTGATAGAACACTAGGGAGTACAATACTTGCTCTTACAAGAGCACCTCACTTTCACACAACCTTTTATTTTGGTGAACACTCACACAAGCCTACACTACACACTCAAGCTTTCAAGCTTACTTCTTGCTTGCTTACACAAATAAGAGCCCAAGACCCCTATTTATAGTTGTTTAAGAGGGCTAGAAAGTGTGTAGAAGAGTTAATCCTAGCCATACATTAGTAAGAAGTTTTTAGAAGAATAAATACTAGCCATACACTTGTATCTTTTAGAAACTTCTTGGTAGATATTTTGTAGGATGTTACTAGAAAAAAGTTCTAGAAAGTTGTTCTAGAATAATCTAAGTTGGTGAGGAATTCTAAAAGTTCATGATGCGGCTTTCATACGAGGAGAACACACGTACGTCATATACGGACTTTGTTAAACTTGTAGTTCCTTTTTTGTTTATTTACTAGGTTTTATGCAAGTACAGTGTACGCGGTTAAATATCAAAATATTTTTATTTTATATTTATTTGACTAATATTAATGTTGCAGCACCTGTACATGATTATAAATTAAAAGTTGAGAATGCACATGCAAATTACAGATTCAGGGTCAAAAGATAAACATGCTAAAAGACATATTCATAAAGGATAAAATATCTCTTTCCTTGATACCCCTAAAAAAATTCAAAATTTTTTTGTTGATATTTTTCTCAATGTTTTCTTGCTATCTTAATTACTGACAGAAGAACTTACTTTTAGCTAATATTCAAAGAGACGGATAAAATAAACTTAAAATACTACTGGATTATAACTATATTGAGGACGATCTTTCCATCACCAAAAAAAAAACCCTTATATGCTCCATGAACAGAAAAAAATACAGTAAACATCAGACAAAGCACATAAAAAAGAAGAAAATATTCATAAGATTTCTCTTTTTTGTCATAACATTTCTCTTGAGATAGATGAACCGATAATATGTATAAAAAAACCTTTATATATATATGATATTAAAATAATAAAACACATTGAGAAAAATTTATTAATTATTACAAATTAGATGGATGCACCAATTATGTCCGTTCATGTCAATTGCTTCAAACATCTTCCATTCCTTTCCCGTTCTCCCTAATTCATTCTTGCTTCAAACAATTTCTTTGCTATTAATTTTTCTTGAATAGCAATATCTCTGTTTTAATCAAAGAAAGCTAAAAGAGATAAATTAAATGATTATAGCGCTCAAAGCCATCTATCTGGCTTCTAAAACTAATGAAACTTTCGTCTCAAGTTATTCAAACTTACTAAAGTTTTAGAAACTTTACAATCATCATACGTGAAATCAGGATAATACCATCAGCCCCTAAAATCTAAAATTTGGAAAACATACCTTAACATTTTAAATTTTGCTAAAAAACCCTCAAAAGTTCTAATTTATTTTCAAGGGGCTGATAGTATTCTCAAAATTCCATGTGTGTTGGTTGTAAGTTTTGAAATTTTATGCTAGTAATTTTCAAATTTGAACTAGTGAGGGTTTTTTCAATTTTTAAAACTTTAAGGGTGTTTTTTTACAAATTTTAAAATTTCAGGAAGTTGCTAAATTTCTAGATTTCATGCATGTTGTTTTTAGTTTTGAAATTTCAGGGTGTTTTTTTATAATTTTAAAGTTTTAGGGTACTTTTGGTAATTTTAAAAAATTTGAGGATGCCTTTTGGAAACTACAAACAATGATTGTTTTTTAATTTTAGGGAGTTGTTAGTAATTTTCAAATCTCCTATGTGGGATGCTAGTTTTTAAATTTAAGAGTTTTTTTTGTATTTAAACTTTTGAGGTTTTTTTGTAATTCTTTGACTTTGAGGGTATTTTTCCAAATTTTAATGTGTCAGGGCGGTTGCTTGTGATATCTAGTTTTCATGTTTTTTATTTATTTGCAAGTTTTAAAAATTTTAAATTTCCGACGTGTGGTGTAAGTTTTTAAATGGTGTTTTTTTGTAATGCTTTAACTTTGAGGGTGTCTTTGCAAATTTTAATGTTTCACATGGCTGTTGGTAATATTTAGATTTTATTTTTTATTTTACAAATTTTGAAAATTCAAGGTATTTTTTATAATTTTAAGCTTTTGAGGGTTTTTTTGGAAAATTTGAATCTTTGACAGTGGTTTTTTTACAAATTTCAAAATTTTAGGTGTTTTATGTAATTTTTTTTAAATTTTAAGTGTGTTTTTTGAATTTTTATAGTTTAAGGCTGAAGGTTTAGAAGTGTATAATTGATTTCACCAGTAATTTAAATAGAGATATATTGGGTTTTAAATGGTATTAAGATTAGGTTAAATGTTTCATAGATTTTTAGAATAATTAGGATATTTCTATTTAAAGTTGAGGATAGATTTGATGTTCATATGAGATTAGGATTAAGTTAAATATTTAATATATGATATGATAATTAGGATAGTTGAAGTTGATGATAAATTTGAATTAAAGTATAACATTTAAAAGGGTTAAGGATAGCATTGTTCAAAAAAAAATTCTCAAACTCGCACTTTTATAATATGATGATGATGATGATGATGAGATGAGATACACATGTATGTATGTACGTCGTACTGAGGATCTCTTAATTGTTAGAATCTAGATGAATGAAAAACTAAACCAGGATGTGTCATGATTTTTCAAAAAAAAAAAAAGTTCAACTTTACAAACAACATCGTGCATGTTTTTGATAGTCTCATGATTTCTAGTTTTCGCGGAGCTAAATAGACAAGTTTAATTAATTTGTTTCTAGAAATTAATATGGCGGAGCGGCTTCCATTAAGGAGAACACACGTGATATAACGACTTTGTTAAACTTGTAATTACTTTTTTATTTCTTCTTTTATGTAGCTTATTTTAAGTTGAATCTATTTGTGAACATATCTCGGCCTATAAGGCCTATGGGCTCTTAATTGCATTACTCCAGCGTTTTTGGCCTGGGCCAACTCTAATCCGAATTGAATCAATGGGAGGGAGGAAAATAGAAAAAAAAGAAAAAAGAAAAAAGAAAAATCCACTCTCAAATGTGATTTTCTTTTCATTTTTAATAATAAATAAATAGTGGCATGACAGGCACCACTAAACTTCAAATTTCTTTTGTACTGCAAAACTACTTTTAACTATGCTTCAATAAAAAGTTTTTCTCAAAAACTATGCTTCAATAGTACTTGTTCATTCAAATCGATTATAACACCAGCTTCAAATAGTAATTAATTTTATTTGCAATTGGTACCTCATCATTGTTGCTAGGGTGGGCAGGGGCCGGGTCGACCCGCAGGCTGATC
>NC_033796.1:2187701-2199854 GCF_001876935.1 Asparagus officinalis
ATTCCACGATACGACCTGGCCTATAGTGGGCCGGGCTCGACCCCGCCCATGATATACGCGGGTCTGGGCTGTGCCGGGTCTAACCTGTGCCGGGTCTAACCCCAGGGATTGGAGAAGTAGGTCCCGCCCATACTGACCCGACCATGCCTGACCACGGCCCGGCTCATGATATATTATTTGATTAATCGAGCTGTTCTTTTGGCCATTTGGGTCTGCAGCTAGCTGCCAACAAAGCCAATAAGTCTTTGACTTGTGGGCCTTTGGCCAATTGAGAAACAAATCAGCGATCTTTGAACTTGCTACTGTCTCCTTGAAAGGATTAAAAAGTTTAATATAAGTTTAAAAATAATTTAATAAAAGTTTAAATTACTAAATAGTAAATTAGAAATAATTTTAGAATTATAAGTACAAGTTTTATATAATTAAAAAGGTAAAAAAAATAGGAAAATAAGTTGGACGAAAAACTCATGGGCAGACCGATGACCCACGGGTCATGGGCTGGGTCAGACCCGACCCGCATTTAGGTAGGTCGTGGGCCGGGTTGGGTCCAGTCCCAGACGTGGGATCAGGGAAGTATACCCCGATCCACTCTAACCCGGGCGAGCCCGGGTCTGGCTCGACCTGGCCTTAAACCTGGTGGGCTAGGTCACGAGCTTGAACTAACACGGCCTATGCCCACCCCTAATTGTTGCAGAAGCGTAATTGCTTAAATGTGTGTGGAGAACGAATACCCGTGAAACAAATTTTGCATAAAATCTAATGGGTATTGGAACAAAGTATTTTTAGGAAATGGATGCTAGAAACTATAAATATTCTATGGGAAATGAGATCCACGGATGTCTCTAGGAAACGGATGACTAATTTGTCAATGGAAAGGACTCGCTCTTTCTTGGCCTTTTTTGTCATTTATCAATTATATAACAGCATAAATCCAAAACTTTCATTTTCAATCTTTTATGACATTGACATTTTCATGTTTGTACACATTATAAAAGTTAATTATCGTTTATTGCAAATGTTGATAGCAGCGCCCATCTAATATGATTCTATTTATATATAATATTTCGGGTCTCCTATAATTAGCCACTGTCCAATTTGTAATTTAGTAGCAATCACATGACAAGTAAAAATCATAATTGTATTACTGCAGGATTTACTTCTTTTTAATGGTATGAATAATTTAATTTCTTTTCTTATAAATATAAAAAGGGGTTAACTTCTATTCATTTTTCTTGTAAGCTATTGGATTAATATTGGGCATGCATGAATATTGATTTTAGCCTTAAAAACATCAATGGTTAGCATCTTATCAATGGTTATAGGAGCCAATCGGAAAAATAAAAATAAAAATAGGAATTGGCACCATTGATGGTCTACGGCGACACCGTTGATGGTTACAGAGAACCATCGATTATTATAGGAGACTATCTAAGAAATTCAGAAACCAGAATAATCATTATCAATAGCTATAGTTGAACCATCGATGATCACCAAGGGACCATTGATGGTCTTGATCCAGGATTGATGGTTATGACAAAATTTAGTAGATTTCAGGATTTAATCTCAGTCATTCGTTGACCCGTTTGATCTCCTATTTGCACTTAGATTTGGGTATCTTTTTCTTATGCTATCAATGTGTATTTTAGTTGGTTCAAATTAACACATATGTTATATATGGTATAACAAAGGTGTTAGTATTATACACTTGTGTTGGTATATAAGTGAGCGTGCGAACAAGCGAGTGGGACCGTGCGAGCGGGATCGTGCATGCGGGCATGTGCGGCGGGATCGGGATGGCAGTCCGGGTGCGCAGTCCGGCGCAGGCTTGGGCGCGTGCTCTTTTTGCACATGCTATCTTTAAACGAGCTTTAACGTTTTGCATGTGCTCACTTTGATGTAGAACACACGGCAGACACGTTTATGTCAAAGTGGGACAGTCGCAAGCCCAAATGCGGGACTGGTCAAAGAAAATAACTTGTTTCGAAGAAACGTCCGTAACTTTCAAACCGTACGTCGGAATTGAACGAATTATATATAAAAATCGACTATCTCGACAAGACGGAGCCATCCAAACCGACACCTAAGGGTTCGGTTTACTTCCTCCGTTTCACCAAATTCCTTACGGTTTGAGAGATATCTATATTTGTGTCCGTTTTTACTATTTTTAGTAATGTTTTAGGAGTCTGTTTTGATTAGGAAACAAAATCGATTTGATCTCTGATTTGACCGGTGGACTTTCCTAGTCGTAAGGAGTCTTTTTAGGAGTTTTAATGTTTTAGAAGTTCTTTTATTATTTTTAATAAGTTAGAGTCATTGTAGGAGTTTGAGTTCTTGTAAAAGTCTTGTTTCTTTTCTATTTAAGTAGGATCTTGTAAGCCCTAGAGGCATAACTTTGATTAATAAAATTTTATTTTTCTTCAATATTTACTCCGTAGATTCGAAGATCTTCGTGGATACGAAGATTGTCCTTGGTGGATTCCGAGGCTACTACTTCCGCGCTACGTCAATTGGTATCAGAGACTTGTTCCTCCGACCCGATGGCAGGTGATGAAGCCCCTATTTCTCGAACTGAGTTCGGCGTGCTAAAGATCGATGTTAATCAGATGAAGACTTTCATGAGACGACTTGCGGTGGCAGTTGAGCATCTGAACATGGCGGGAGTTCAAAATCGCGTTGATGGTCGCTAATGACGTGATTCGACTCCACCGACTCCATATGATGAATCCGACAGTGAGAAAGATAACTATGCAGCCCCACGCTGTGGTGTTTATCCCAGAGACCGTTGATGAAGGGAAAATTATAACGCTGGATGTTTCAAGATAAAGATGGATCTGCCATCTTTCAACGGGCAACTTCATATCGAAGAATTCCTCGACTGGATTGTAGAAGTAGAGAAATTCTTTGAGTATATGGAGATCCTAGAAGAGCGTAAGGTAAAATTGGTGGCCTACCGACTCAAAGGTGGAGCTTCAGTTTGGTGAGAATATGTTTGTCTGAATCGATCTCGTCAAGGAAAGCCGAAGGTCGAAAGGTGGGAAAAGATGAAGAAACTACCAAGGGCCTGTTTCTTGCCAAGTGGTTATGAACAAGTTTTATTTGGATAATACCAGAATTGTAAGCAAGGTGGAAGAACCGTGGATGAGTACACACAAGAGTTCTATAGACTATCATCCCGCAACAACTTAAACGAGAGTGAAGCCCAACAGATAACCCGATATACAGGAGGATTGAGGATGACAATTCAGGACCGCGTATCTTTGCAGCAGACCTATACTTTAGTAGATACGGGCCTAGCCGAGAAGGTGGAGCGACAACTCGGACGAAATAGTAAAGGATCATGGGCAGCTTCCAACGGGTCGTGCACAAACTTTAATCATGGTGGGAATAAATAGTCTCAAACTATTTTTTATCAAGCTACTACAACTGAGAAGGCAAAGGGTCTAGCAATAGCAGCAAAGAAGACTACACCACCGAACCTATATGTTAAGCCTGACCCGATCAAGTGCTATAGATATGAACAACCTGGTCATCGATCCATTAGTGCCCTACAAGAGGTGTTGTGAATATGGCGTATCACAAAGATGAGGACGTAGACCAAGATGATGCTAAAGATTATGATGGTGGATTAGATCCTGATGATGATGGGTAACAACTCTCATGTGTTGGGCAACGACTATTATTGACCCCAAAGACAGAAGAACCACCACAGAGGCACAACATCTTCCATACGAGATGCACAATGAACTAGAAGATATGCGATGTCATCATTGATAGTAGGAGCAGTAAGAATATTATCTCTCGGCATATGGTGGAGAAATTAGGTTTGAAGACGGAGAAGCACTATGCTCCTTACAAGATCGGATGGATTCGTAAGGGTAATGATGTGCAGCTTGATGAGGTGTGTCACGTATCTTTTTCCATTGGCCGAACTTATATCGATGAGGCGTTGTGTGATGTAGTTGAGATGGATGCATGTCATATATTATTAGGCAGACCATGGTAGTTTAATGTTAATGCTATGCATATGGGGAAAGATAATGTTTATATATTTAAGAAGGATGGTCGATGAATCGTGCTCAAGCCTCTAACCGAGAAGGGGCCTGTCAAAACCAATGTTGCTGAAAAGAAGATTTTTTTTGGTTGTTGACAATGAAGACTTTTTGAAAGATGTGAAGCAGTCCGATGAGATTTATGCTCTTGTTGTCTCGGGAAAAGAGGACTCTACCACAACCAAAATTCTACCTGAAGTACAGACCGTATTGCAACAATTTGATATAGTGATGCCCAACGATCTTCTATCTGAATTACCAATGCTTCGAGACATGCAGTATCAGATCGGCCTCATCCCGAGATATTAGCTACCAAATTTGCCACACTATCGGATGAGCCCGAAGGAAGGAGAAATTTTACAGAAGCAGGTGGATGACCTCATCCTGAAAGGCCTTATACGACCTAGCATGAGTCCGTGTGTCGTGCCAGCGCTACTAGTCCCGAAGAAGATTAGAGAGTGACACATGTGTGTGGACAGTAGGGCTATCAACAAGATCACCGTAAGTATCGATTTCCTATCCCACGACTGGAAGACATGTTAGATATGTTGTCTGGATCAAAAGTGTTCTCCAAGATAGATCTTAAGAGTGGTTATCATCAGATTCAGATTAGAGAAGGAGATGAGTGAAAGACTGATTTCAAGACAAAAGAAGGTCTGTTTGAATGGTTAGTCATGCCTTTTGGCTTTTCTAATGCTCCTAGAATTTTCATGCGTTTGATGAATCAGGTATTAAAACCTTTTATCGGCAAGTTCGTTGTAGTTTACTTTGATGATATCCTGATTTATAGCCAGAGTGAGATTGCGCATCTAGACTACTTGAGGGAGGTACTGATAGTTGTTTGTGGAAAATTTGTAGTAAAGAAAATAAAAGAAATCTGATTTGTATTCTCTCGATCTTAATTACAATTTAAATTCCGATTACAAAAGAGAGGAGAATGGATTTGATTCTCCCCTTTGTTTAATTCTGGGTTCTTCATGGTGGCGGTAGAGTGCTTCCTTCGAATGCTCGCGTCGAATTTGCTCTCCGTTGACGATCCGAATGTCTCAATTCTTTGGAACAACTGACTTGTGTGGTCGAACTAATCAAGAACTCTTAATGAGTTTTGTAACTCAGGACGAGTAACAAACTCTGGTGGAAAAGAGTTGTTTGAACCAAAATAATTCGGTTGAGAGTCTAAGTTTCAAATATCTGGTAATATTCGGTTGTTGAAGATTGTTGCCTCCAGATTTTCTCCTCTCCGGAATCCGATCTCCAAATTCGATCCCCTCAAAGATCTCTTCTTTGCTGCCAAAAAGAAGGATGAAAGATCCAGGCCCCAACTAAGCTGATTTCTTAGTTATTTATAAGGGATTAAGAGGTATAACTGCCCCCTTAATTCGCTCCTAAATAGGGCTAATGGGATGTAATCGCCCCTTAAATCACTCCTGAGTGGAGTTGTGATCCCCTCAGATCGTGAAAAACGGTTTTAAAACCGTTTAGGTCGTGTTTGAACGAGTCAAACGCAAAATCCGCGTTCTGACGTGAATTCTGCGTTCAAACGCAGCCTCTGGAAGCTCGTTTGCAGTGTCTGGAAACTGCGTTTGTAGCATTTGGAAGCTATGTTGGCATCTTGTTGGAAGCTGTGTTTGGCAGCTTAGAAGCTGCGTTTGGCAGCGGATGGAAGTCGTGTTTGGCAGCGGATGGAAGCTGCGTTGGCAGCTTTCGAAGGCTGCGTTTGTAGCCGAACATGAGCTACGTTGGCAGCTAGATCCGAGCTGCATTTGCAGCATTTGGAGCTGTGTTTGCGCTGTGCTAGTGGCCGAGCTTGAGTTGCGTCAACGACTAAAAACACTATGTCTTGATGCTGGTACGCGGGGAGGACTTCCGTGTCTTGGTTTGAAGAGACCGTCGATTTGTAGTCTCTTTCTGTCAGAGCGTTGTAAAGATCATCATTTTGTAATCTTTGCTTTAGCTCTTTGATATGTGAGAGTCGTCAGATTGTAACTCCCGACTTTGATATGTGAGAGTCGTCAGATTGTAACTCCCGATGTTGATTGTGAAGGATGTTGATTAGAGCTTTTATCAGTTGTTGTAGAGTCGTCAGATTGTAACTCCCGATGTTGATTGTGAAGGATGTTGATTAGAGCTTTTATCAGTTGTTGTAAAGGTCGTCAGATTATAACCTTTATCGATTTACATGAAAGTCTTTAAATTATAGCCTTCTGGAAGCCGTCAAATTGTAACTTTCATTATCGGTGTTTGATGGGGATCAACTATCTGCAGTGATTTTTAGACAGCCTACAATAGTTTTGTAGGAGAACAAGTTGTACATCAATCTGAATAAGTGCAACTTCATGACCAGTAGCCTTGTATTCCTAGGCTTTGTCGTTAGTACAGAGGGCATCCATGTTGATGAAGAGAAGGTGTGTGCTATTCGAGAGTGACCTACACCGAAGACTGTCAGTGAGGCACATAGTTTTCATGGCCTAGCAACGTTCTATAGGAGATTTGTCAGAAATTTTAGCAGTATTGTAGCTCTTATCACTGAATGCATGAAGAAAGACAAGTTTAATTAGAGAGTAAAAGCGGATCGTAGCTTTGCATTAATCAAGGAGAAATTGTCCACCGCACCAGTACATGCACTTCCAGACTTTCAAAAGGTGTTTGAAGTTGATTGTGATGCATCCATCGTAGGAATTGGTGGTGTTCTATCTCAAGAAGGATGTCCAGTTGCTTTCTACAGTGAGAAACTCAACGAAGCTCGATAGAAGTGGACCACATATGAGCTAGAGTTATATGTCATAGTTCAGTCTTTGAAGTATTGGGAGCACTATTTGATATCGCGAGAGTTTTTGTTTCATACTGATCATCAGGTCCTGAAGTCCCTTAATAGATAGACTACCATCAACCGTATGCATGCTCGTTGGATTGCGTATCTACATCGTTTCACCTTTGTTTTGAAGCACAAATCCAGGCAGCAAAATAAGGTTGCAGATGCACTCAGTCGGAGAACTGGTTTGTTGGTGACTTTACAAGCAGAAGTGATTAGATTTGAGTACCTAAAGGAGTTGTATGCAGATTTGGGTCGACTGCTAATAAAATAAATAAATCAAAGGCTTTCATATTCAGGATGATTATTTATTTCATGGCGATCAGTTGTGCATACCCCAGAGTTCGCTAAGAGAGCAGATAATTAGAGACCTTCATGTTGGCGAGTTAGGAGGACACTTGGGGCGAGACAAGATGATTGCTTCTATTGAAGAGTGATATTACTGGCCTCAGCTGAAGAAGGAAGCAGAAAAATATGTGTGGCGTTATCCAGTTTGTCAAGTTGCTAAGGGACAGTCTTAGAATACGACATTGTATACACCTCTACCTGTTCCTGATACGCCATGGCATGATATCTTTATGGACTTTGTGTTGGGACTGCCTAGAACCCAACGAGGTATGGATTCTATTTATGTTGTAGTTGATAGGTTTTCGAACATGACACACTTCATTCCATGCAAGAAGACTGCAGATGCTAGCCACGTTGCTAATCTTTTCTTTTGGGAGATAGTTCATTTTCATGGAGTGCCAAAATCCATCACGTACGATCGTGATTCTAAGTTCTTATCCCACTTTTGGAGGACTTTGTAGTAGCGATTCAATACTTCTTTTAAGTTTAGTACTGCTTATCACCCTCAAACGGATGGCCAAACTGAAGTAGTAAATCACACTCTCGGTAACCTTCTTAGATCCATCTCTGGCGATTGTCCGAAATAGTGGGATCTTGCTCTGGCACATGCTGAATTTATTTATAACTGTATGGAAAATCGAACTACAGGCAAGGCTCCCTTTGTGATTATGTATGGAAGGCTTCTGAATCATTATATTGACCTTGTTCCACTGCCTAAGCTTCCCGGATAAAGTGTTCCTGTAGATCATATGGTTAAAAAGATACGAGCTATCCAACAGGAAGTCAAGGAGAAGATAGAGCAGTCTAATGTTAAATATAAGGATGATGCTGATCAACACAGGAGGAAGAAGGTGTTTGAAGAGGGAGACATGATGATTGTGTTTCTGCGAAAAGAACGTTTTCCCATGGGCACCTGCAACAAGCTAAAAAATAAGAAGTATGGTCCATGCAAGATACTAAAGAAGATTAGCGACAATGCTTATATGGTTGACCTTTCTACAGATTTGGGTATCTCTCCTAGTTTCAATGTTGCAGATTTGTTTGAGTATTACCCGTCAGAAGAAATAACTATTCATGCAAGTGTAAGCTCAGGGTCGAGCTCTTTTCAAGCAGGGAGGCTGATGTAGAACACACGACAGACACGTTTATGTCAAAGTGGGACAGTTGCAAGCCTAAATGTGGGTCTGGTCGAAGAAAATAACATGTTTCGAAGAAACGGTCGTAACTTTCAAACCGTACGTCGGAATTGGACGAATTATATACAAAAATCGACTATTTCGACGAGACGGAACTATCCAAACCAATCTCTAAATGTTTGGTTTGCTTCCTCCATTTCGCTAAATTCCTTACAGTTTGAGAGATATCTGTATTTTTGTCCATTTTTTACTATTTTTAGTAATGCTTTAGGACTCTGTTTTTATTAGGAAACAAAGCCAATTTTATCTCAGATTTGACCGGTAGACTTTCCTAGTCGTAGGGAGTCTTTTTAGGAGTTTTAATGTTTTAGGAATTCTTTTACTATTTTTGATAAGTTAGAGTCCTTGTAGGAGTTTGAGTCATTGTAAAAGTCTTGTTTCTTTTCTATTTAAGTAGGGCTTGTAAGCCCTAGAGGTATAACTTTGATTAATACAATTTTATTTTTAGAACTGGTTTGTTGGTGACTTTACAAGCAGAAGTGATTAGATTTGAGTACCTAAAGGAGTTGTATGCAGATTTGGGTCGACTGCTAATAAAATAAATAAATCAAAGGCTTTCATATTCAGGATGATTATTTATTTCATGGCGATCAGTTGTGCATACCCCAGAGTTCGCTAAGAGAGCAGATAATTAGAGACCTTCATGTTGGCGAGTTAGGAGGACACTTGGGGCGAGACAAGATGATTGCTTCTATTGAAGAGTGATATTACTGGCCTCAGCTGAAGAAGGAAGCAGAAAAATATGTGTGGCGTTATCCAGTTTGTCAAGTTGCTAAGGGACAGTCTTAGAATACGACATTGTATACACCTCTACCTGTTCCTGATACGCCATGGCATGATATCTTTATGGACTTTGTGTTGGGACTGCCTAGAACCCAACGAGGTATGGATTCTATTTATGTTGTAGTTGATAGGTTTTCGAACATGACACACTTCATTCCATGCAAGAAGACTGCAGATGCTAGCCACGTTGCTAATCTTTTCTTTTGGGAGATAGTTCATTTTCATGGAGTGCCAAAATCCATCACGTACGATCGTGATTCTAAGTTCTTATCCCACTTTTGGAGGACTTTGTAGTAGCGATTCAATACTTCTTTTAAGTTTAGTACTGCTTATCACCCTCAAACGGATGGCCAAACTGAAGTAGTAAATCACACTCTCGGTAACCTTCTTAGATCCATCTCTGGCGATTGTCCGAAATAGTGGGATCTTGCTCTGGCACATGCTGAATTTATTTATAACTGTATGGAAAATCGAACTACAGGCAAGGCTCCCTTTGTGATTATGTATGGAAGGCTTCTGAATCATTATATTGACCTTGTTCCACTGCCTAAGCTTCCCGGATAAAGTGTTCCTGTAGATCATATGGTTAAAAAGATACGAGCTATCCAACAGGAAGTCAAGGAGAAGATAGAGCAGTCTAATGTTAAATATAAGGATGATGCTGATCAACACAGGAGGAAGAAGGTGTTTGAAGAGGGAGACATGATGATTGTGTTTCTGCGAAAAGAACGTTTTCCCATGGGCACCTGCAACAAGCTAAAAAATAAGAAGTATGGTCCATGCAAGATACTAAAGAAGATTAGCGACAATGCTTATATGGTTGACCTTTCTACAGATTTGGGTATCTCTCCTAGTTTCAATGTTGCAGATTTGTTTGAGTATTACCCGTCAGAAGAAATAACTATTCATGCAAGTGTAAGCTCAGGGTCGAGCTCTTTTCAAGCAGGGAGGCTGATGTAGAACACACGACAGACACGTTTATGTCAAAGTGGGACAGTTGCAAGCCTAAATGTGGGTCTGGTCGAAGAAAATAACATGTTTCGAAGAAACGGTCGTAACTTTCAAACCGTACGTCGGAATTGGACGAATTATATACAAAAATCGACTATTTCGACGAGACGGAACTATCCAAACCAATCTCTAAATGTTTGGTTTGCTTCCTCCATTTCGCTAAATTCCTTACAGTTTGAGAGATATCTGTATTTTTGTCCATTTTTTACTATTTTTAGTAATGCTTTAGGACTCTGTTTTTATTAGGAAACAAAGCCAATTTTATCTCAGATTTGACCGGTAGACTTTCCTAGTCGTAGGGAGTCTTTTTAGGAGTTTTAATGTTTTAGGAATTCTTTTACTATTTTTGATAAGTTAGAGTCCTTGTAGGAGTTTGAGTCATTGTAAAAGTCTTGTTTCTTTTCTATTTAAGTAGGGCTTGTAAGCCCTAGAGGTATAACTTTGATTAATACAATTTTATTTTTCTTTAATATTTATTTCGTGGATTCGAAGATTGTTCTTGGTGGATTCTGATGCTACTACTTCCGCGCTGCGTCACACTTAAAACCAACTGAACGTTTCGTATGTTACAAGGATTGAATAGGTTTTATTGCAGATGTTATAAACATTACAATAACTGGAATTCACATCTTTGTCTCCCATGAACCTTATAAAAGGGCTTCTTCTGATTATTTGAAACACTTAGGAAAACGAAATCTCCTGTCTTTCCCTTCTTTTAATAATTCTATAAGTTGTTAATTATTGGAGGTTCTGGCGAACTGAAAAGTAGTCGTGGTGTTCACAAGAAGAGAGTGCTTTTTTGGACTGCAGCCTTCTCATCCTCGAAAATACTATGCAGACCCAACGCTACCGTAGGTGGGGCATAGTTTCTTCATGACTAGTCCTCTGTTAAGAGGGCGATTCGGCACTTCTGTAAAGTATTTCAAACTAGAAATCTATCTAATATGATGTTTCTAACATTCTACTCGTTTCCTTCTTTCCTGTATGATTTGTTTTGTACTATTTTGGATCTGTTTTTATGCTTGTTTTTCCCAACAAATATTCTCTCTTTGTAGACGGTTGTCAAATCATATAAATCGTCATTTCGGCATTTGATATTTGTTTTTCTGCGTGAGTTTTCTACTTGTTTGAATATTCTGGTGATATCCTTTTTCTAATTAGATTGTTTGCTCTAATTAGAACGAGTAGATCTAAGAGGGTAAGATTCGGACATATATAGCTTTAGTGCGGCAATCATAACAATTGGTTTCTGAACCCATTGTCATAATTAATATAGGTGATTAACCTAGATACTTCTCTTGATCCAACATAATCATGCATATTGCAAGCGATATAGATTAATATCCACTTTTTGTTTGNTGTAGTGGTAGCTTTTCTGGACTAATAATATAACACGTGGTGGTTTATTCAGCAAATTATCTTTATCCAGCATAATCATGTTCTAACTGATATGGATAAGTACTACTAGTTTGTAGTATATATGTTTATTTGTATTTAATTATTATTATTATTATTATTTTGTGATGACAAGTGTCATGGGTTCTTCAATTATAATTAGTTAGAGACACAGCAGGGAAAACTTCAGCATTATATAGTTATCTCTATAGGAAAACACTACAGACACACCCCCAACCACACCTTGGGGCACACCCCCTCTCTCAGCTACAGTGCATGAAACCCACTTTAGATTTTTTTAAAAATCTAAAATGGGTCCCGTGCACTGTAGCTGAGAGAGGTGGTGTGCCCCAAGGTGTGATTGGGGGTGTGCCTGTAGTGCCACCCATCTCTATATGGTTGTTATCCATTATCAGTGATGGAGCCAGAATTTTATAATAGTTGCGTCATAATATATATAGAAAAATAAATTACTAAATTTTCTCTAACATTCAATATTATCAGAATTTTATTGAGACACAAAAAATATTTTTAACTAAATATAATTACAATTGACCAA
>NC_033796.1:2200854-2204436 GCF_001876935.1 Asparagus officinalis
AAAAGTTGTGCTTGGTAGTGAGGTGTCAAATCCCCCTCCACTCATTCAAATGTGGGAACAAATTCACATTTACTTGGTTTATTTTGTACTTGTCAATGATATTCTATTGAGCTCACATATTATAAGGTATACATATATACCCTCATTACGTAATCTCTCCATTCCAAGTAATCACACTTTCAATTTTTACATCAAATCTTGTGTACCCAGGTCAAATATATTCACAGAGTTAATTAGTACGTCGATGGAAAATTGAAGACTTATATATAATAACTACAAATAAAAATCAAAATGAGGTGCGGCCACAACAATCGAGTTCATAAATGTCCCTTTGCTTTCGCTAGGTTCATTTTCTTCTGGTCATCTTTCATTTCCAAAAATCATGTTGTTATCATAACTAAGACTCTCTCCTTGGTATCGGTATCATAATTAAGAATTCTCCTTTCAAATTTCAATTCAATACTTTTCTCGCAAGAAACATGCATATATGGCCACACTGAGAGATCATGCTTAATTGTATTTGTTAGGATAAGGATATTAGCGTTGGATTAAATCTAATTATGGGCACATGTGTTAAATTATTGTGTAATGTTATCTTTAAAGTTAACCCACATAAAGTGATCAATCAATTAATTGGGTTAATGGGTATTTAAATATGTCATGGGCTAATTGTGTAGATACCAGATTGCAAGCTTGATTTAATGATGAGGCAAATTAGAAAACTACAATATCTATAAATAAGGGTTATGATCCCCTAATCTGGGGTTACATTCTCTATTCCCTAAATCCCCATCTAAAAGAAAAATTTAAAAGAGAGACCCTCAAGATTAGAAGATCAAACCATAATTCAGACCCGTGCAAATTCGTCATGGATTCAGGTATGCTTCCGCTCTTCTTGTTATAATTAATCTTTTTGAATCAATCACGGTTATATATATTGTATGTTTTAGATTGGTTAAGATCCACAAGTAGAACAGAAGTTTTTTTTGGACAATGAAGATTTTTTTTTTTTCATTTCCCAAATTTTGAAGTTTATGTACACCAAGATATTCAGCTCTACAAAGGCTGAAAAATCAAAATGAAATCAACTAAACAAGTAAAGGAAACTCAGCTATTTACAAGTATAGGCTTTCATAGAGCTAAAAGCCATTCTTTTTGTTCCGCTGAAAAGGAGCTATTGAGGATGATTGCCAATATGTCCACCTTAATCTCCCTAATTATCTGATCAACACTTTTGATTTTTTGATTGAAAATTCTTTTGTTTCTCTCCATCCATAAGCTATACATTGTAGCAGATAATGCCAATCTCTTCACCTTTTGTTTGAATCCTTTCCCTCTCAGCCTACAACTGAACCAATTCAGCAACATATTCCAGTTGCTAGCCCTCCATCTAAAGCTTAGCCAGTCCATGATTCCATTCCGGACAACATTTGAAAAGTTGCAATAAAAAAACAAGTGATTTCTAGTTTCTAGAGCTGAACCATTGCATAAACAACAATGCCCAGCTCGAATGATTCCTCTCCTTACCAACCGGTCTCTTATGAGCAGCCTGTCAAGCACAACTAACCACAAGATAAAGATATGTTTAGGGTAATTCAAACTCTCCCAGACTGTGCTAAACCATTGTACATTGTTCGTTGTTGGGGAAATAGCAGTATAAAGCTCTGAGAGTTTGACTTTTGAATCTTTATAACATGAGCTAATATGTTGCATCAAATTATCAATACCTCCACAACTAACAATAGCTTTATCCCTGGTTTTAAGGATTTGTTTCCACATCCAAAAATCTCCTGTTTTGACATTAACATTTCATATTGTCCTATCTTTTAGATATGTGTCGTGAATCCATTTTATCCATAACAGCTCCTTATTGATGTGTATGTACCATATCGTTCTCAGAGTTGTGGCTATGTTCCATATTGTAGCTGAGAAAATACCCAATCCACCATGTTTCTTCTCTTTGCAAATTTTATCCCAAGCTACCAAGGGACTTTTAAAGACCTGCTCAGTTTTACCCCACAACAAAATCCATGCACATATCATCAATCCTCTGGAGCACTTTGGCTGGTAAGATGTAGTTTGATGCCCAAAAGACTTGAATACCCAATATAGAACTTTTTATGATGTGAAGCCTCCCTGCATGTGATAGTATTTTATGTTTCAGCCATGTCTGAAACTGGATAGTTATTTTCTTGAAGAGAGGAGTACAATCAAGAAAAGATAACCTCTTGCATATCAAAGGTACACCAATGTATCTTATAGGCAATCTTCCTTCAGGGTAGCCCATGTTTCTATGTATAGTATTTTTAACAGATTCCTCAACACCCCCATAAAACACAGCACATTTAGATATATTTTCTTCAAGACCTGATATATTTCCAAAATTTGTAACACACTGGTAAAGCTTCTGGACTGAATAAAAATCCCCTCTACTAAATAGGAGAAGATCATCAGCAAATATGAGATGGGTAATCTTGAGTTTAGCACATTTTGGATGAAATTTGAACATACTATCATGCTTTACCAAGTTCAGGCTCCTGGAGAGATACTCCATTCCAATGATAAACAAATAGGGGGAGAACCTCAAACTTCTAGCCCCTTTGAAGTATCCGTAAAGAGAACCATTGAGAGAATCCTAGACCTTTGAGCATATTTTTTAGAAAATCCCAATTGATTGTGTTGAAAGCTTTCTTTATATTAATGTTAATCATTGCTCTAGGAGATAAATGTTTCCTGCCATATATAGTTCTTCACCAATTCATGAGCTAGCAGAATATTGTTATAAATTTGCCTACCTTTAACAAAGGCACTTTGAGTTTCACTAATGATGGATCCCATTACTGATTGAAGTCTATTTGCAAGGATTTTTGATATAAACTTGCATATGCAATTGCAGCATGAAATTGGTCTAAATTCAGAGGGGTTTTGAGGGCATTGTACCTTTGGGATGAGAGTGATTGAGGTTGAATTTACTGCACCCAAAAGCTTCCTAGTTTTGAAAAACTTCTCTATTGCTAAAGTGACTGTAGGCTGTCTAAAAATCACAATAAATAGCTTATCCCCCATCAACCACCGATGATGGAAGTTACAATCTGACGACTTCCAGAAGGCTGTAATCTGAAGACTTTCGTGTAGATCGCTGAAGATTACAATCTGACGACCTTCACGACAACTGATGGAAGCTCTAATTCAACAGCCTTCACAATCAACATCGGGAGTTACAATCTGACGACTCTCATATTCTCAAGGAGCCAAGATGAAGATTACAAGACAATGATCTTTGCAACGCTATGACAAAAAGAGATTACTTGGTGATAATCTCTGCAAGGCAAGACGCGAGGTCCTCCCCGTGTATCAACATCAAAACGCCGAGGTCGAACCCGCGTTACAACATCAAAACGCCAGAGTCGAACCCCGCGTTACAACATCAAAACGCCAGGGTCGAACCCCGCGTTACTACATCAAAACGCTGGAGTCGGACCCACGTTACTACAAGCTAAACGTAAGCGACCCTCGCGTTCGTAGGGGTCCAGCCAACACCGACCCCCGCGTTTCTAAGCTACAACAAACCAAAACGCGAGC
>NC_033796.1:2204628-2207590 GCF_001876935.1 Asparagus officinalis
TCGAGATTCTTTGAAGAGGATACGGAAGTCTCCATCCATACCCTTCTCGCCACTAAGCAGAAGAAGAGGGAATCCGTCAAAGCCTTCGTTAAAAGGTTCCGAACCATGGCTCTCCGGTGTTCGTCAGGTATGACACAGTCTACCTTAGTAGAGACCTGTCGACACAACCTGCAGACCAACATCCTAGCTCGAATAGGGGTTGCAGAATGTCGTTCTTGGAGACAACTGATCTCTCAAGGCGAACAGGCTCAGAAGATTATTGCCAGGATCAAAGCTGAAGAACAAAGTGGGCAAGATCAGCCCGAGCAATCGGACCAAGCCCAATCTTCTCCTGAGCAATCGGACCAAGCTCATTCTTCCCAGTCAGAACCAGAAGATACTACGACCACTGAAGCTAATCCTCTTCAGTAGGATGCCGGGTCTCCAATAACTATCACGTTAACAACTACCTCTGATAGTCAAGCTCGTTAGATTGTGGCCCACTAGGCGACGTGCCATGTCTACCCTTTTTCCCCATGCACTTATTCAAGACTGGGGGTTGATTTATTTGTAGTTCATTGGATTCTGAGTAATAAATTTTCTGAGTTGTTATGTTTAATAGAATACCTCTGTCAACCATAAAATCTACCAGAACTATCACATAGGATGGCAGGTCCACAAAACTATTACGTTAACATTTACCTCTGATAGTCCCTCAACTTGTCAATCCTCTTCTCAATAGGATGACAGGTCCATAAATCTATCACGTTAACAGTTACCTCTGATAGTACATCAATCTGCTAATTCGCTTCAATAGGATGGTAAGTCCACAACTATCACGTTAACAGTTACCTATGATAGTCAAACTTATCAGATAATGGCCTACCAGGTGATGTGCCTCTATTCTGATGTGCCTCTATGATAGTGCCTCACTAGGCGATGTGCTTTGTCTGCCTCTTTTTCTTCCACTGCTAAGTCTTAATCAAGACTGGGGGTTGGTTACTTAGAATCCATTGGATTAAGAGTAACGAACATTTCACATCGTCAAGTTAACATTATACTTCGGACGATCATCACCCCCACAGGGTATGAATGCAGTCTGCATCACTCCTAATCTGTCACGTTAACACTAAACCTCTGATAAATCCACTTATCAATCCTCTTCAATAGGATGATAAGTCCCCAAAGTTGCTCCAATCGCAACATCCTCATGTCACGTTAACATCAAACCTCTGACAAATCCACTTATCAATCCTCTTCAATAGGATGATAAGTCCCCAAAGTTGCTCCAATCGCAACATCCTCATGTCACGTTAACATCAAACCTCTGACAAATCCACTTATCAATCCCCACTTATCAATCCTCGTTAATAGGATGATAAGTCCCCAAAGTTGCTCCAATCGCAACACAAATTCTTGTCACGTTAACAATACACCTCTGACAAAACCCACTTATCAATCCTCGTCAATAGGATGATAAGTCCACAAAGTTGCTCCAATCGCAACATCCTCCTGTCACGTTAACATCAAACCTCTAACAATCCACTTATCAATCCTCGTCAATAGGATGATAAGTCCCCAAAGAAGCTCTAATCGCAACAACATCCTCATGTCACGTTAACATTATACCTCTGACAATCCACTTATCAATCCTCGTCAATAGGATGATAAGTCCACAAAGTTGCTCCAATCGCAACATCCTCCTGTCATGTTAACATCACACCTCTGACACAATCCACTTATCGACTCTCTCTAATAGAGCGATATATCCTCAAAGTTGCCCTGATCGCAACAATCAACTTATCGACTCTCTTCAATAGAGCGATAGGTCCACGAACCAGTCAAGTTAACATCACACCTCTGACGACCAAATCAACTTATCGACTCTCCTCAATAGAGCGATAAGCCCATAAAATACTGTTAGGTTAACATCACACCTCTAACAGTCAAACCCCCCCAATGAACTTGTTAATCCTTTTTCAACAAGAATAGCAAGTTTTCATTATGAAATCCCCAACGGATTAAATATTTTCTGGAATTATCCTAGTGATAATAAAAAAAATTTCTGAATTTCACTCTAAGTGGAAATTCATGCCAAGGTAATATTACACCTCTGGCGCTTCCAGCTTTCTTTCAGTGTTTCAAGTAACACAGGAAGAAATACTGACAAAGTCTACGTATTCAACATCGTAGCAGGTCGTTATTAATAACACCGAAATCCATGCCTCACACGCATGGGGGACTTTATCTCGATCCCTGATTAGAGATAAGTCTGCATCTAACACATGCTGCCGGGTAGCGCATTCCCGCAATAATGGCAAAGCCTACGTATTCAATATCGTAGCAGGTCGTTATTAATAACGCCAAAATCCATGTCTTACACGCATGGGGAACCTTATCCCAAATCCTAAGTAGGGATAAGTCTACGCCTAACACGCGTCGCCGGTTAGTCTTTTTCCGTAAAAAATGACAAAGTCTATGTATTCAAAAGCATAGCATCAAGTCTAAGAGGGTTCATTCTCTTAGCACAACGTTACATGTGGAACGGACTTAGACAATCCATGCGCTAGCCCGACTCAAACGGTAGTCGGTAAAGGCTTATCAAATCCGTTAATGGCTGAGGGTTTGCCAAAAATCCTATGCATGTTTTCAGGCCCACCAGCTTAATGGACGTGAGCCAAGACTTGAAACGAATAAGCTGAAGACAAGTCTCAAAGACTTAGTCAAAACGCATGAAAGTCACCTCCGCGTCTCACATCGAAACGCCAAGGTCATAGCCGCGTTTCAAGTCAAAATGCCGAGGTCAGACCCGCGACGCGAAGATGATAACGCCAAAGTCATAGCCGCGTTTCAAGTCAAAATGCCGAGGTTAGACCAGCGATGCAAAAACCAAACGCTAAGGTCAGACCCGTGGTACAAAAATCATGACGCCGAGGTCACACCCGGGTTTCAAATCCAAAACGCCGAAGTCAGCCTCGCGTCT
>NC_033796.1:2208590-2218006 GCF_001876935.1 Asparagus officinalis
TTTATCATGTTTGCTCCACTTGGATTTCTCCAACGTGGGCACAATATAAGCACAATCAATGATTTTCCACAAATCGATATTTTTAGATTGAACAAATATTTTGAATCTAAAACACCATTGAGCATAGGAGAAAGCATTGAATTTAGGAGCAATACTAGAATCATAGCCTAAACAAGATGCATCATTCATATCCATAATTTGTAAAAAAATATGTAAGCAAGATACAAATGCAATCAAAATAAGATTAGCATTAAATCAAAGAGCACCAAGCTCTGATACCAATTGTTAGACCCTAGAGGGGGGGTGATTAGGGTCTTATGCTAATCTAATCCGATTAAATGCCAATTAAAATTAATTAACAAGTTGTATTCTTGCAAGATAGATATACAAGAGTTATAAGCAAGAATAAGCAATATACACAAAGTGATATATCCTATATGATGAAATATATTATGAGTTATATGCAAGGATATGAAAACTAACACAATGGTAAACAATATGAACTAGATAGTGGATCATATAAATAAAGAGCTAATGGCAATGGCGATATAAGATATGAGCATGAATATAAATGAACGCCAAAGCACACTCAAACACACTATATGATCACGGAGTTCGGACCTTCCGTCCTACGTCTCCGCTCCCCACTCCCGGGGAGAAATCCACTAACACAATTACAACCACACAGTGTCGGTTTTCAACGCTCACCGAACAACGTTCACTCCTCACACTCGGTTTCTAGTTCACCGAAAACTTCACAACACACTACGGTTTCTAGCTCACCGAAAACCTAACAACACTCACAATGTCTAGCTCACCGAAAACCTTACAACACTCACAATGTAACAAATATAAATTTGTTCTCTACAATAGATGAGAACACAATGAAAGCACAACTCAAAGTTACAATCTCTCACCACCCAACTATACTATGTATGAAAGATACAATAAGCTCAATGTGGGTGTGTGTGTAACAATGAGTAAATAAGATCAAATCAACTAAACTCAAGTATTAAATCTAGCTTAAGAACAATGATAATCAATCAAGTATATAAATGTAAAGCTAGAGTTTGAGTTTAGAAAACTTCTCAATTTGATAACAAGAGATGGAGGGATGATAGTTGGAAGCTCAAACTTCAATAGATAATCTCCTCAAGCTCTTGTGGAATTTGATTCACCAAAACAAACTCTCAATTTGCTTAAAAGCTTTTTAAACACACTTAAACCAAACTAAAACCCTTGTTAAAAAAATATCATCATTTTACAAATATGTTCAAAAACATGAAAACCTGAAAATTGATATTTTGATATTTTGACTTAAACAATATTTTGAAACCTTATGAAATGATTGTATAGACTTGATAAAAGATATAATATGTTGTTATGAAGTCTATAACCTAGAAATACAATATTTTCATAAAATTACATATTCTATGCAATATATTCAAAACACTAAATATGATTTCATTAAATATAAGCTTGTTAAAGGTGAAATCATATATAGGTGTATAAACATGAAACAAAATAGTATTTTCCAATTCTATTCATTTGTTTCATATATAAACTCGAAAATTATTAAACCAAAAACACATATGTATATATATAACTGTATATATACAAAACCAAAACGAAATGTGTATGTGTGTATATAATTGAGCTTGAAGTATTTAACACACATAATATAAAATCTAAACTAGATTACCCAAGCTTGATCTTGATCTTCATTGTAGCTCAACTTGGTACACATGCGGATGAAGCTTGAACTTGATCTTTAACTATGAATTGCATGTTGCTTCACTCCACAATTCCGCCAACCTCCTTTGGATATCATCGTTGAAGCGCAATCCATCCAACCTCCAACAACGTTGTTTGTCTACAATAAATACTAAAACACAAATACTAGACAAACAACATTAGTGGTAAATTGTTTGTTAAACATCATCAAAACAAGAAGGCCAACAAAAATAAATTGTACCCATGTCATTTCCTAATAGGATAGATGTACACATGATTTTTTTTTTGTTGGGGGTTGACCTCACACTTTTTTTGCATGCTTTTTGGTGCCTTTGGAACAATTCATCAATTTCTCCTTATTATACAAAGGAGAGGATACGATTTTTAGATTGTTTAATTATGGATAATTATGATTTTGTTAGGATTATCAAATATTTTACTATAATTAAACATTTCTATCTATGGATAAATTTTATTTGGTGAGAATTATAATTATGGATTAGAATTCTAATTTATTAAAATAATATATGACACGTACACAATTTTATGCGTGTAGGTGTCATTCTTTTTTGCAAACATAATGCTTTTTGATGCCTTTGAAATAGTTCATAAACTTCCTTTATTAGGGCTGATTGGTTCAATTTCTATAAAAAAGAGGAAAAAGAAAAGTACTAAAAATTTGATTTCATTGTATTCCTATAAAATTTGTAGGAAAAATTTATAGAACTCAAAAGAAGAGTACCATATTTCTTGTTTTTTGCTATTTCTTTGTTTGGTTCAAAGTATGAAAAAGTTTCTAATTTCTTAAAAAATATGTTGTTTTCTTTTTCTTTTGTTTGGTTTGATGTCATTTTATAGAAAATAGGTTACTAACAATGCCCATGGGAAATCACATGGGAAGGGTATTGATGTACTTAATTATTTTTTTAATATATGCATTAGATTTCTGGATGATTTCCGTTCATTTTGAGCGAAAATTGATTTCTATAAAATGGTGTACTTTTCTGTACTTTATAAAAAAAAAATTATACCAAACACAGTTTATAAAAATCTCGAGAAAAATTTTATTTACAAAACTATCACTACCAGTCATTTTCTATAAAACCACTCAACCAAAACGTTCTCAATTACATGTTTACAATGTGTGCGCACGTTAGAAAACATAAGGTACTTGGGGGTTCCAGTACTCTAACGTGTCAAAATGGTCCCACGCAAACCAGATATTGATACGGTCGACGCGTGGTGTGCACACACCCCATAGCTCAAGGACGTGGGAGCCCACGCCCGTGCCTTTTTCATTCTTTGTGCCAAGAAATCGTTTTGCAAAAGAGCTTTGCTACAGGGACCCAAAATATGGGACCAATAAAGGGGACAAGTGATGTGTCCCCCTTCTATTGGATAATGAGTTGGTCATCATTAATGATGACCAACTCATTATCCAATAAGAGGAGGACACCTCACTTGTCCCCTCTATTGGTCACATATTTTGGGTCCTTAAAGAATTTTTCTTTGCAAAATAAGTCATGCGTGGTGTATTAATTTGCTACACCGTCCTCTCAATTAGTTCCTTTATCAAAGAACATCACTGGATCCAAGGGAGAACATGACTCCATGGCATAGAAATTCATGGAAAAAAAGAAAAAGAAAATTAGTGGTAAGAGATCACTGGATCTCAATGTGGGAGGTTTTAAATCGAATCTGGTGACTCTTTCTAATCAATTAGAGCCTAATTTCTCTACTGATGATGAACTCTCTGTTTGGATTGATTTTTTAGATAGGTAAAAAAGTGGAAATCTGTCAAAAATATCAGTTTTTTGACAGCTTTCCCCCAAAATCATCTTTTGTAGAGGTGATTTTAGGGGAAAGCTGTCAAAAAGCTGACATTTTTGACAGCTTCCCCCCCTTTTACCTATCTAAAAAACCAATCCAAACAGAGGGGATAATGGGGAGTACTGGATCCAAGGGAGAGAGGAAGAAGATTGTCGTTGCGGATATCTTGGCGGCGTCTACTTCGACAATGGATTCCCCTAGTAGTAGTTCGGCAGCTCAGTAAGTCTCCTTTCCCTGTTGTTAAGCCCACATCTAGGGTTTCTTGGGCTGATGCCTAAATGGTGATATTGGGGAGGAATTCCCCCCCATTGCATAATCCTTGTCAAAATTTGGCTTAATTTTCGCCGATTCTGAATTCGTCAAATAGCAGCACAGTTTCATTGGATAAATCCAAGCTTATTTCTGGTGATGATGATCATGAAGAAAATGCTTTTTTGCTGATAATCAGAAATCAGGCACTGGCATGAATCTGAATTATGTTTCCCCTTCTGCTGAATCTAATTTTGTCTCCTTTTCTAAGAATGAACGGAATGATGGAGGTCATTTATGGCAGAATAGCTTAGTTGGCTATGTTTTTGGTCTTCTTATTGTTAAGCTATGTAATTCTATGCTAAGAAACTATAGAAAAAAAAAGTTCAATTCCTGAAGTTTTGCTGCTCAAATCTAGATTATTCTTATTTCAATTTCAAAATGGAGAGGCAATGCGAGGCATTCTTGAAGGGGGGGCCCCTAAGTTGTTTGGATCTAGACCTCTAATGTTGAAGCCATGCATGGTCTATTGATATGAATACGAGGATGTATTATATCCTACTAGTTTTAGGCCCGTGCGATGCACAGATTTGTTTAATATACAAAAATTGATGTAGCAAAAAAATACAAATAATTTACGAAGCGTTCAAACAGTTTACGAAGCATCTTGTTTGGAAAATTGAAAAGGCATGGAGAGTTAGTTCAAATCTCAAGGAGAACTTTTTATTTTTTATTTCAAATTTAATATGGAGAACTTTTGTAAAAACTTGACAAGTGGTACTTGCAAGAAGATAGCAATTGATATGTTTGCCAAGTGTTGTTTAAAATGGTATGAGCCATTTTTGTCAAGTGGCATTTTTGCCAAGTGGCGAATTGAAGGGTAACAACTTTTAGTAATAGTATATAGATGTGGATTCAATTGCCTGAGTTCAGACTTAATCTCTGGAATTCTATTGGAATTAGTAAGGTTGCAAGTATTATTGGAAATACTATCACCATCGATAAGGCAACTGATAATAGACAGAGGCTTACTTTTGCCAGAGTCCTTGTTGAAGTCAAACTCCCTTTTGAACTTCCAGATAGTATCGACATACAAGGACCTAATGGAAAATCTTATGCTCAGAAAATTATGTATGAATTCAAGCCAAAGAACTTAGGAAATAACCATATCACCCAGAGCAATTAATATTTGCTAAGAATTCCTCAGATGACCTTGGAAATATCCCATATCACCCAGAGCAATAAGTTTTCTTCCCTTGCATCTCAAACTAATGAATTAGACCCCTCTTCCATTGACAGAGGAGGTACTAAGCTATGAACTTTGCCTTTTGGAATGTTAGGGGATTTAACAAATCCCCTAAACAACAATTAGTAAAAAAAAATCATCTAACAGTATCGTATTTCACTTCTTGCTCTTCTTGAAACAAAAATTACACGTTCTAAGATGCCATGTATTGCTAACAAAATTGCTAAAGGATGGAAATGGATTTCTAATGCCTCTACTGCTGGGAATGGAAGAGTTTGGCTGTTATGGAACTCTAACATGCTTGATATCACCTATTTATCTTCCTCAGATCATTGCCTTACATGCCTTATTAAATCTCTGGATGGGAGGATTAATTGTTATATTTCATTCATTTATGCTTTCAATTCTATAGAAAGAAGGATTAGTCTATGGGATGAGCTCACATCTTTTAAAAATCGTGTCAACATCCCTTGGTTACTTATGGGTGATTTTAATGCTATTCTATCTGGAAATGAAATACTTGGGGGATCCTCAATCACAGGTAATGATGCAGAATATTTTCAAAGACGCGTTGAGGTATGTCATCTCTCTCAATTGAAGACCACAGGATGTTTTTTCACGTGGACAAACAAGCAAGATCAACCTACCAGAGTTTGGAGTAAAGCTAGATAGAGGATTAGATTAGTTGATGAGGAATGCATGGATCCATGCATACACTTCTAGTCAATTTGAATTCCTTAAACCCAAGCTTTTCTGATCACTCAATCGGATTGGTTCTATTATGGCCCACACAATTGAGCAGGTCTTCCTAGCAATCAAGATTGCAATGCTTATTAATATTATTGTTCTTAACAAGCCTATCCCTACTGAACATGAACAATGGGTACATAGTCTATAATATTTCCACCCTCTAGTCTGAGCTATTGAGCTCTCTGTATTCTTGTTTTTCTCAGTTTACGTATCTTGATGTAATTCAACTGCTTATTTGATGAATGAATAAAGTTTTTCATTGATTAAAAAAAGGAAAACTCCTTAGGGACCCCAAAATAGAGGACAGGTGATGTGTCAGTCCCTGGGGGCTTGATCCACTGTTCATGAACAGTGCATCAAGCCCCAGGGGCTGACACATCACATGTCCCCTCAGGGGTCCCCTATTTTAGGGTCCCTGTAGCAATACCCTAAAAAAAGAACATCTTACTACAATAGAATTTTTCCTAACTGCATTAACTGATTGCTAATTTGTACATAGGGAAGTTTGGGGATTTTAACTTTGATACTTATTTTTTTTTTTTTTGCCTGAAAATACCATTAAATCACTTTGATGCATCAAAGTTCTCTTTTGCTCAAAAAATATCTCAAAGTTCAACAAAACTTTACTTTGATACCCAAAAAATACAACAAAACTTAATTTTAACATCCCTCGTTTCGACGACGAAATTAATTTACTACAGAATTTAATTTTGATATCCAAAGTTCATTAAAAATTAAATTTATGCCCAAATCCAACAAAATTAAACTTATGTAAGAGTAAAATTGTCAAACTATAAGTTTTTGGATGGAAAATTGAATGAAAAATTGAGTGAAATTTGTCACGAGTGGTATTTGTTGAAGGAATGATATATAGGGGTGGCTTTATCATGTAATTTGAGTATTTAAGAATGGTAACGTGAAACTATGTGAAAGCTAAGTTAAAAAAAGTGAAAGAGGATATATTGGATCAACCTAGGTAGATGGTTGTGATTATTTTGTACATAACTATCATTAACATAACTTTTTTAAATTTGGATCAGATGTATTTAAAAATTTCCACTCAAAACATATCTCAGCTATCTACAAAATACACGCTCATTGTGTCCGTTTCGAAAGCTCATTTCATTCATAGCACAAGACTTACATGCATATGCGTGTTATTATATATATAACACGTGATTAATAAGTGCATAACAAAAACAAAAGGTTTGAAAAAAGGAAAAATTGCTTCAAGGCCCCAAATTTATATTTTCAATATGCTCTAGCCCCCCCAACTTTCAAGCTCGATGGTCGGCTCGAGTCCTGCTTCCTTCGGACCACTTTGAATGAGGTGCTGAGAGCTTCAGTTTTCGTCAGTAAAGCTTCGGGCAATGGAGTTCGGGTCCTGCTTGGTACCCCCCCGTCGGCGATCGGAGCTCGGCACTAGGCAGGCAGTGCTTAATGCAAGGATTCTGTCACAGCTGGTCTCAACTCTTTTTTCTCCCACGTTTTGCGAACCTCTCTCCTCGTGCTGAAAGGGTTTTTAAATGAAAGAAAGGACAGGCTTGATTTCTCCCACCTTTTTTGGGAAAAAATTGTGGATTGACCACATCCTCTCAGAGACGTCTCGGCGTTCCTCGCCTCACCCATGAACGTCATTCGCGGGGATTGTGTTCTATTCCTGTCACTACGATGCGAAGGCCCATTCTTGTATGTAAGCAACCAAACGACGCTATCAGAGTGGATTTGACCAGCATTAATGAACCGCATTTATTAATTCGGGCAATCGATGAAGGTCTGTCCGATCACTTGTACTATCGCGTACGCCGCCGTGCTTGAGGCACGATGCTTTCTCCTTGTCCGCCAGGAGAGGCGGTTAAGATAGGTGTCAGCAGTACTCGAGTGTCTAGCCAGCTTGCCGAGTCCGGCGGATCCACCCTCCAGACCAGACAGCCGAGGTGATCGCATTTAATGATGCTCAGTTGATTCGACACCCTGTCCCCAGTCCTTCGGCTGTTGTCGCACCTGCGAGCGGCCGTTTGACGGTCCTGGGTCCCGCCGCTCTTCCTCCCTCGGTCGAGAGAGATGAGAAGTCCATCTCAGCACTGGGTAAGTGGATACCAGCTGTACTGACGGTTTTTGTTGCGGCTTGCTGGCGGGATTCGACTCCGACTCGGCAGGCGAGTTGAGCGACCCCCCAGAAGCGACCATTTCCGCAACTCCTGAATCGACCCTGACTCCATGCTGCGGAGTCGACGTTAGGCGAACCTGGACTGAGTAACAGTCGACGTCTACGCGTTTAGGTCCGTGCAGAGAACTGGCGTGCGAACTCTTCTCGTAGGCAAGTCCTGTAGACCCTAAGGTATTTTTTCCGGTCTCAGTGTAGTCGACTACTATGACTTGTAGTCCGACTACAAAAAGCAGTTTTTGTCAGATTTCAGGTTTTAAATAAGTGACTGTTTACTACGGCCTTTTGTGGACGTTAATTGGGTTTAACAATATGTCTTTCAGAGGCATAAATAAGTTTCAAACAATTAGAAAACAAGCACCAAAGTTTTACACTTGCAGATCAAATATTTGTGCATATTCACTCTCTAATTTTCCAGATTTCATGCTAAGTGTTTAGAAAAGAGATTTCTTGATATTGCTTGGTTTAATCATTCTTAGAGATGTATAGACAATATTCAAGAGAGTAAAAGAACCTAAGCCACTGGCAGCACTTTCCTACACATTCAAGCTTATAGATCCCATTGTGTTCGTTGCTTAAAAAGGATTCTCTCGGTTTGAGAGGGTTGATCTCTTGGTTTAGAGATTGGGTGGCAATTGGCATGGTCTTTGTCAATTGGTGTTGCATTCTGCATGGTCTTGCAATGGTCCGTTTTGCTTTGATTTTGTAGGTTCAAAATCATAGTGGAAAATCTCAAGCGGGATTTGCTTGGGACTGATCTACACCGGTTGGTGAACCAGTTATAAAACATTTGTGTCTGTGATTGGAATCTAGATTTGCCATTTTCTTTGGCAATTATATCACTTTGCATAATATTTAAAGAACACTATTACATGCCCCTTCTAGTGTTCAGTGTAATCTATTTCAGACTCCTACAATGTTAACGTCTAACCAGCCTAACATTTAATCTTACAACTTAACCTGTTTTCTGTAAGAGTAAATGTTACAGAAAAGAGTTACAGTTATTAGAAAAGTGTAACATGTTTACATAAAAGAGTACATGTTTACAGAGAAAAAGTTAACATTACTGTGGGCCCACGCGAATCCTCACGGGATGCGCCTGGCGAGGAGCGGAAGGGCAAAGGGGACGCGAAGGAGGAGGAGGGAGTGCATCGGGGAGGGAGAGCGATGTGAGAACCCGACACAACCCCCCGGCGGGGGGAGCGAAGGGAGGTGCAGCGTGGGAGGGAGGCGGTGAGGAGGAGAGGGACTGTAGGGGGGAGGCGGGGGGGGGGGGTAGGGGAGGGAGCGGGGAAAGGTTTAGGGGGAGGCGGGCGGAGCAGAGAGGAAAAGGAGGAGGAGAGGGGTGTGTAGGGGAGGTAAATGGGATTGTCGTATAAATTTGCATTAGGAACTTGGGGAAGGGCTTTAAAATTTTTCAAAAGTGGGCTGCACACATGT
>NC_033796.1:2219006-2222789 GCF_001876935.1 Asparagus officinalis
TGAAGAACCCAGAATTAAACAAAGGGGAGAATCAAATCCATTCTCCTCTCTTTTGTAATCGGAATTTAAATTGTAATTAAGATCGAGAGAATACAAATCAGATTTCTTTTATTTTCTTTACTACAAATTTTCCACAAACAACTATCAGTACCTCCCTCAAGTAGTCTAGATGCGCAATCTCACTCTGGCTATAAATCAGGATATCATCAAAGTAAACTACAACGAACTTGCCGATAAAAGGTTTTAATACCTGATTCATCAAACGCATGAAAATTCTAGGAGCATTAGAAAAGCCAAAAGGCATGACTAACCATTCAAACAGACCTTCTTTTGTCTTGAAATCAGTCTTTCACTCATCTCCTTCTCTAATCTGAATCTGATGATAACCACTCTTAAGATCTATCTTGGAGAACACTTTTGATCCAGACAACATATCTAACATGTCTTCCAGTCGTGGGATAGGAAATCGATACTTACGGTGATCTTGTTGATAGCCCTACTGTCCACACACATGTGTCACTCTCTAATCTTCTTCGGGACTAGTAGCGCTGGCACGACACACGGACTCATGCTAGGTCGTATAAGGCCTTTCAGGATGAGGTCATCCACCTGCTTCTGTAAAATTTCTCCTTCCTTCGGGCTCATCCGATAGTGTGGCAAATTTGGTAGCTAATATCTCGGGATGAGGCCGATCTGATACTGCATGTCTCGAAGCATTGGTAATTCAGATAGAAGATCGTTGGGCATCACTATATCAAATTGTTGCAATACGGTCTGTACTTCAGGTAGAATTTTGGTTGTGGTAGAGTCCTCTTTTCCCGAGACAACAAGAGCATAAATCTCATCGGACTGCTTCACATCTTTCAAAAAGTCTTCATTGTCAACAACCAAAAAAAATCTTCTTTTCAGCAACATTGGTTTTGACAGGCCCCTTCTCGGTTAGAGGCTTGAGCACGATTCATCGACCATCCTTCTTAAATATATAAACATTATCTTTCCCCATATGCATAGCATTAACATTAAACTACCATGGTCTGCCTAATAATATATGACATGCATCCATCTCAACTACATCACACAACGCCTCATCGATATAAGTTCGGCCAATGGAAAAAGATACGTGACACACCTCATCAAGCTGCACATCATTACCCTTACGAATCCATCCGATCTTGTAAGGAGCATAGTGCTTCTCCGTCTTCAAACCTAATTTCTCCACCATATGCCGAGAGATAATATTCTTACTGCTCCTACTATCAATGATGACATCGCATATCTTCTAGTTCATTGTGCATCTCGTATGGAAGATGTTGTGCCTCTGTGGTGGTTCTTCTGTCTTTGGGGTCAATAATAGTCGTTGCCCAACACATGAGAGTTGTTACCCATCATCATCAGGATCTAATCCACCATCATAATCTTTAGCATCATCTTGGTCTACGTCCTCATCTTTGTGATACGCCATATTCACAACACCTCTTGTAGGGCACTAATGGATCGATGACCAGGTTGTTCATATCTATAGCACTTGATCGGGTCAGGCTTAACATATAGGTTCGGTGGTGTAGTCTTCTTTGCTGCTATTGCTAGACCCTTTGCCTTCTCAGTTGTAGTAGCTTGATAAAAAATAGTTTGAGACTATTTATTCCCACCATGATTAAAGTTTGTGCACGACCCGTTGGAAGCTGCCCATGATCCTTTACTATTTCGTCCGAGTTGTCGCTCCACCTTCTCGGCTAGGCCCGTATCTACTAAAGTATAGGTCTGCTGCAAAGATACGCGGTCCTGAATTGTCATCCTCAATCCTCCTGTATATCGGGTTATCTGTTGGGCTTCACTCTCGTTTAAGTTGTTGCGGGATGATAGTCTATAGAACTCTTGTGTGTACTCATCCACGGTTCTTCCACCTTGCTTACAATTCTGGTATTATCCAAATAAAACTTGTTCATAACCACTTGGCAAGAAACAGGCCCTTGGTAGTTTCTTCATCTTTTCCCACCTTTCGACCTTCGGCTTTCCTTGACGAGATCGATTCAGACAAACATATTCTCACCAAACTGAAGCTCCACCTTTGAGTCGGTAGGCCACCAATTTTACCTTACGCTCTTCTAGGATCTCCATATACTCAAAGAATTTCTCTACTTCTACAATCCAGTCGAGGAATTCTTCGATATGAAGTTGCCCGTTGAAAGATGGCAGATCCATCTTTATCTTGAAACATCCAGCGTTATAATTTTCCCTTCATCAACGGTCTCTGGGATAAACACCACAGCGTGGGGCTGCATAGTTATCTTTCTCACTGTCGGATTCATCATATGGAGTCGGTGGAGTCGAATCACGTCATTAGCGACCATCAACGCGATTTTGAACTCCCGCCATGTTCAGATGCTCAACTGCCACCGCAAGTCGTCTCATGAAAGTCTTCATCTGATTAACATCGATCTTTAGCACGCCGAACTCAGTTCGAGAAATAGGGGCTTCATCACCTGCCATCGGGTCGGAGGAACAAGTCTCTGATACCAATTGACGTAGCGCGGAAGTAGTAGCCTCGGAATCCACCAAGGACAATCTTCGTATCCACGAAGATCTTCGAATCTACGGAGTAAATATTGAAGAAAAATAAAATTTTATTAATCAAAGTTATGCCTCTAGGGCTTACAAGATCCTACTTAAATAGAAAAGAAACAAGACTTTTACAAGAACTCAAACTCCTACAATGACTCTAACTTATTAAAAATAATAAAAGAACTTCTAAAACATTAAAACTCCTAAAAAGACTCCTTACGACTAGGAAAGTCCACCGGTCAAATCAGAGATCAAATCGATTTTGTTTCCTAATCAAAACAGACTCCTAAAACATTACTAAAAATAGTAAAAACGGACACAAATATAGATATCTCTCAAACCGTAAGGAATTTGGTGAAACGGAGGAAGTAAACCGAACCCTTAGGTGTCGGTTTGGATGGCTCCGTCTTGTCGAGATAGTCGATTTTTATATATAATTCGTTCAATTCCGACGTACGGTTTGAAAGTTACGGACGTTTCTTCGAAACAAGTTATTTTCTTTGACCAGTCCCGCATTTGGGCTTGCGACTGTCCCACTTTGACATAAACGTGTCTGCCGTGTGTTCTACATCAAAGTGAGCACATGCAAAACGTTAAAGCTCGTTTAAAGATAGCATGTGCAAAAAGAGCACGCGCCCAAGCCTGCGCCGGACTGCGCACCCGGACTGCCATCCCGATCCCGCCGCACATGCCCGCATGCACGATCCCGCTCGCACGGTCCCACTCGCTTGTTCGCACGCTCACTTATATACCAACACAAGTGTATAATACTAACACCTTTGTTATACCATATATAACATATGTGTTAATTTGAACCAACTAAAATACACATTGATAGCATAAGAAAAAGATACCCAAATCTAAGTGCAAATAGGAGATCAAACGGGTCAACGAATGACTGAGATTAAATCCTGAAATCTACTAAATTTTGTCATAACCATCAATCCTGGATCAAGACCATCAATGGTCCCTTGGTGATCATCGATGGTTCAACTATAGCTATTGATAATGATTATTCTGGTTTCTGAATTTCTTAGATAGTCTCCTATAATAATCGATGGTTCTCTGTAACCATCAACGGTGTCGCCGTAGACCATCAATGGTGCCAATTCCTATTTTTATTTTTATTTTTCCGATTGGCTCCTATAACCATTGATAAGATGCTAACCATTGATGTTTTTAAGGCTAAAATCAATATTCATGTTGATTTTTGCATTGTTT
>NC_033796.1:2223789-2224243 GCF_001876935.1 Asparagus officinalis
TATCATACTCATTTTAAAAGCACGAGTTCGAAAAAAATCTTTCTGTAGACAAAAATACCCCTATAAAGTTTGAACTATCCTATCACTAATCAAATTCTAATTTTTTAAATTGTATTTAATGAGTTATTCCAATACTAATCAAATAAGGCATACATTGATATTTAACAAGTGCACTTGAAATAAATAACCAAAACTGATGATACCAGAATTGTCCCAGTATGAAGATAATCAAATATCGGCTTTTAAATTTGAAGTAAATAACCAAAACTGACAATACCAGAATTGTCCCAGGATGAAGATAACACCAAGCATTCAATTCTTAGAAAATATAAAAACTAAATTTAGGCCGTGAGCATATAATTATCATAGCGGTTACACAAATTAGATTGTTGGGGATTCGAAACAATCAATCGAACCCTTGCCCTTCCGGACCTTGTGTTGAAAGTAGGAAAGT
>NC_033796.1:2225243-2225546 GCF_001876935.1 Asparagus officinalis
ATCTGGATTCAATTCAGTGAATCTGGATTCACTCCAATGAATCGAGCTTCAATGTAATCCAGATTCAATGGAGTGAATCCAGATTCACTGAAGTGAAGGACAAATTTTCAAAACCAACCCTTTTAGACATTTAATTACAAAAACCGACCCCTTTTCATAATAATTGCAAAAACCGACCTGTTTTCAGCCCAGCGCTGAAAAACAGGTCGGTTTTTGTAAAAAAATCTCCGAAATATCACGGGAGTTCAACTCCCGTGAAGTTTATGGAGAAATTAAACTTCACGGGAGTTCAACTCCCGTGAA
>NC_033796.1:2226546-2272231 GCF_001876935.1 Asparagus officinalis
TCTGACGCCCTCCTCCCCGCTCCGACGCTCTCGTCCAGCTCCGACGCCCTCGTCCAGCTCCGACGCCCTCCTCCTCGCGACGATTTGGGCTTCGGTTTTGAGGTTGCTGAATCGAGTCAGGTAGTGATTTTTTTTACTATTTTTCTAAAGACGAAAATTTAATAGCGTTAATAGCAAAATCGAGTCTGGTTTTATTAATAGCGTTAATAGCGTTAATATCAATCACTTAAGCAAAATCAAGTCTGGTTTTGTTCTTTGACTTATTCAGTTTGTTTGCTAACTTGATCTTATACCTCTGCTGGAAATGGGAAGGGTGTATGAGCAAGTGAAAGTGTACATAGGTGTTTGATGTAATAAATTTGAGGTTGTCGTGGCTTTCTTTAGGTTTGTTGTTCTTTCAATATTCATGTACAAAACTCTCTCTTTTTTTTGGCTCTTGTAAGCTGGTGGTTTCAATTTCTATTTCTTTTTAATTTTGTTATGGCATTAATCATCTATTTGTGCCCGTTGACGAAAGTTCTGAAATGAAATTGTGCTATATAGGACAGTTGAAGCATTGATATGTGGAGGGGATTGGATGCGAAAAGTCCATGGTATAAAGAAAAAGAAGGTAATGATTTATTTGAATTCAATGCAAAAAATTAGAGTTCATAAAATTTATTAATATTGTGTTAATTTGTATGATTACAGGTTGAAGATGAGATAAGAGAAGTGGAGATTACCTTACCAGAATGTTAATTGCAGGTATGATTATATTTTGGAGGAGGTTTTGATCTTATTTCGTGTGTTTTTTCTCAAGTTTGATTATTTATTGATTTGTCATATCTTTCAGTTAAGCCACACCATATAAAAGTCTTTATGATATCCTGCAATTTTTAAGGCTTTTAGCCTTTTATCATCTTCATATGATATTATCTTGTGTTCTCATTGAGTTGGTTTCAATTTTCAGGATTTGATTGACAAAGAGCATTGTAAGAGGGCCAAAATAGCAAACTGTGCGAATCTGGAGTCTTAGAGAAACACTTTGTTATTCAATGAGCTTTGGGAAAGTTATAAAAACTTGCTTATGTATGAGTTAAGACCTTGATGTGTAGCAAATTTCACTTTTAAGTACCTCTTTGTTTCCTATGTAAGTGGTAATGTGATACTGACATACTGGGTAAGATGGTAACTTGATAATTGCAATATTGTTGTAATTGTGTCAAGGATTTTAGACATGTTAAGAGTTTATGAAACTATGTTTTTCTTGCTTTATTTTATAGGAATGTTTCTCTAATTATGAGCTATGTTTTCTATTGTAGAAGATATTACTGTGTTTGTGAGTTTAGAGTATTAAAAAAATCTATTACACTGCTTTATTGTATTTTGATTGGTAGAATATAAAAACTACATTTTGTTTATTGATTATATTTATTTTTTTATGATTTTCGAACTATTAGCAAATACATATCGAATATTTAACGAAAAAATCGAAATCAAAATTACCGAATAATGTTAAACGAATATTCGCGAATATTTTTCGAACAACAATATAAGTAAACGAATCGAATTCGAATTTGCATAAGTATTCGAGCCGAATTCGAATACGAATACGAATAGCGCAATATGAACCGAATTCGAATTTGAACCTTGCACTATTCGTTCAAATTCGATTCGATTCCACCCCTAACAGCAGCTTACTTGATCAACCGAGGTCCTTCGGTTCCATTGGAGCACAGAATACCAGAGGAGGTATGGTGCGGAAAGGAGGTAAAACTTTCACATCTTAAAGTTTTCGGTTGTGTAGCTTACGTGCATATTAGTGATCAAGGCAGGAATAAGCTTGATCCCAAGTCAAAGAAATACACTTTCATCGGCTATGGTGAAGATGAGTTCGGCTACCGCATTTGGGACAACGAAAATAAGAAAGTGATCAGGAGCAGAGATGTGATATTCAACGAGAAGGTGATGTACAAGGACATGCACAAAACAGATGACTCAGAGAGCGAGTCAATATTTGTAGATGCAGATGATGTCCCGAGTAACCTCTCGGAAGAACCCAATGCAGAAGGTCCTTAGCCAGAAGAACCTGTTGGACAAGATGGTGTGCAGGAGCCCGACGCACCAGCTCTGATATTAAGAAGATCTTCTCGTCCTCCTGTACCTAACAGGAGATATATGAACTATCTGTTACTGACAGATGGTGGGGAGCCTGAAAGCTATGATGAAGCTTGTCAGGGTGGAGATGCGAGCAAGTGGGAGCTTGCTATGAAAGATAAGATGAAGTCTCTCATCTCAAATCAGACGTGAGAACTAGCTGAGTTGTCCACGGGTAAGAAGGCACTCCACAACAAATGGGTGTACCGGGTGAAAGAGGAGCAGGATGGTTCCAGAAGATATAAAGCCCGACTAGTTGTCAAATGATTCCAGCAGAAGGAAGGAATTGATTATACCGATATTTTCGCTCCCGTGGTGAAGCTAAATACTATCAGAACAGTGATGAGTATTGTAGCAATTGAAGATCTTCATCTCGAACAATTAGACGTGAAGACGGTGTTTCTTCACGGAGATCTAGAAGAGGAGATATACATGCACTAGCCAGAAGGTTTCTCAGAAAAAAAGAAGAAGAACCTGGTGTGCAGACTCAAGAAAAGCTTGTATGGCCTGAAACAAGCCTCAAGACAGTGGTATAAGAAGTTTGACGGCTTCATGCACAAGAAAGGTTTCCAGAAATGCAACGCCGATCACTGTTGCTACTTCAAAAGATATCAATCCAGTTATATCATCCTACTGTTGTATGTTGATGATATGTTGGTTGCAGGAGCAGATATGGAGGATATCAGGAGTTTGAAGCAGTAGCTATCAAAGGAGTTTGATATGAAGGACTTGGGTCTAGCGAAGAAGATCCTTGGAATGCAAATCACGAGAGATAAGAAGAGAGGTCTCTTTCAGTTATCTCAGGCGGAGTACATCAACCATGTTTTGCAGAGATTCAACATGGGCGACGCCAAGCCAGTGAGCATACCCTTGACCAGCCATTTTCGTCTATCAAAGGATCAGTCTCCTCAGTCAGACGAAGAGAAAGAGAGTATGGCTCAGGTCCCTTACGCCTCAGCTATTGGAAATTTGATGTACGCAATGATCTGTACGAGACCAGACATTGGCCATGCAGTGGGAGTGGTCCGCCGGTTTATGTCGAATCCAGAAAAAACTCATTGGGAAGCGGTCAAGTGGATTCTGAGGTATCTACGAGGCACCACACAAAAGTGTTTGCACTTTGGTAAGGGAGAGGTAGAAGTGCACGGGTACGTAGATGCAGACTTTGGAGGTGAAGTCGATCACCGAAGAAGCACCACCGGCTATGTATTCACTGTCGGAACTACAGCTGTTAGTTGGATGTCACAGATACAGAAGATTGTTACTCTGTCCACTACAGAAGCTGAGTATGTTGCAGTGACTGAAGCCAGTAAAGAGATGATATGGCTTCAGGGTTTGTTAACAGAGCTGGGATTCAATCAGGAAAAGAATGTTTTGCACAGTGATAGCCAGAGTGCGATACACTTGGCGAAGAATTCCGCATTTTATTCTAGAACGAAGCATATTGCGCTTCGGTACCACTTTATCAGATCCCTGTTGGAAGATGACGTGTTAAAACTGGAGAAGATTCCAGGAAGTAAGAATCCAGCAGATATGTTAACAAAGACAGTGACCGTTCAGAAACTGGAGTTGTGCGCAACTTCAGTTGGTCTTCATGCATGAGTGATAAGGGCGGAGCCACACAGGAGGATGAGCTTGATGAGAGAGCCTGCTGACGACGGTTTGATTTCCAAGTGGGAGATTGTTAAAATCGAGTGTAGATCAAACCTCTGTTCTAGCGAGGTTTAACGGAAGCAGGCGAGCACAAGGTCTTCAGGCGAAGCTCGAGCAGGCGGATTCTTCGTGCAGGCGAGTTTTCGAGGCTGGCGGATTTCACGCAGGCGAGCTCATGGGCGAGTTCTGTCAGACGGATCTCGAGCTGGCGATCTTGTGGTCGAACCGCTGCAGGCGAGATCGATATCCAGTCTGTCGACAGCCCAGCTAGGGTTTCCCTATAAAAGGGAAACCCTAGGGCTCGAGCACAGTGCAGCTTTTCCTTTTCTCTCTCTTCGATTCCAGGCGGCGGCGGCAACTGTTCCCAGTTCCTCCTCGTGTTCGTCTTCAAGCGGCGGCGAAATTTTTCCCTTCGGTTCTCTTTGATCTCCAGCACCTCTCACGTGATTGAAAGGTTCAAGCGGCGGCGAAATTTTTCCCTTCGGTTCTCTTTGATCTCCAGCACCTCTCACGTGATTGAAAGGGGGGGTTAAAGAAGAGGGAAATAGAAGAGGGGTGATTTAAGAGGGGTACTTAAAGGAGTGGGGGAATCTTACTGTAGCTACAGTATTAGCCTTAGAATTTATTGAGGAATCTCAAGTTTGAGATTCGCTCTTAAATTGTAATTTCTTGTTAAGATTAATAAGAAATTTATTGTGTGGTTCCCGAGGACGTAGGTAGTTGCCGAACCTTGTTAAAACTTGGTGTACTTTTTCTATTCTGCGTTTCTGTTGCATTAGGGATTTCGGCGTTAAATTCCCAACATGGTACGGGGGTGTGCTAGGCAGCACTGATGGAAATCAGCTAATAGTTATGTATTATGTGTGTATAATTAATATTTGTTCCCAACAAAAGGCATATAGGCATAGTCCCGCTATGAGAATTAAATAAAAGTTAATAACAGTTTTCAAATAAAAAGACACCAGCTTTATTTCGGATGCAAGATTAAAAGTTTTAACCTATCATTAAATACTTCTAGCTGTTGGTGTATTGATTTGATCCTAAAATAGACTGAAACCCACCGAACAATTCCAACCCTTTCTCATCACATTTCAATTACACTGAAGGAGATTCGAATATATATACAAATATAACGTTCAGACAACTAACAAAATACCCAGCAAATATGTTTGCAATTTCAAGAAATTATGAATACGAGGCTGACCTGCATCTCTCGAACATCATCTCCTTCCGCTCCCTTCCTCAAGACTCTCCTATCTTTCGAAACCCTAGCCTCTTCAAACACCATCTCCTTAACTTCCCGAACATTCTCCTTCTTCTCCTCGCCCCGACCCGAAACCCTAACCTCTTCAAACACCATATCCCTGACATCAGCATCCTCGGCAAGCAACGGCCGCGCTCTGATCTCCGCATCGACCTCCTCCATCGCTCTCCCGCGCTCCAGCGCCTGGATCCTCGCCCTCAACGCCGCGATCTCCCGGATGAGGGACTCTCGTTCGAGATCGCGGCAACCGCGAATTCTTGCTGGCGACTCCAATCGAGCTGCTCCTCCATCCGGAGCAAAACCGTTGGCTGCCTGCTCCGGAGGCCAGCGAACCTCCTCTCGCTCCAGGATGAGGAGGAGGAGGAGGAGGGCGGGATGGGGGAGGCTCTGAGAGGAGATTAGGGTTAGGGTTTTTGGCGGATTTGAAAGGGGGGGACAAAACTGGATTTTGAGGCCGGGGGCGGTGGAGTCGCGGGGAAGGGAAGGAGGGAGAGTGGAGGCTGAGGCCATCGAGAGAGAGAGAGAGAAGAGGGAGTGGGGAATTGCGGGGAGTTGTGAAGGGATCGGGAGAGATATTATTTTAATAGCTATTTTATTTTTTTAAAATTATAAAGGGATCGAGAGGTAATTAATTCATTTGGTTTTTTTTTACGGTTTTACGGTGGCGTTCATCTGCCGCGACGCGTAAAAAGGGCAAATTTGTAATTGAATAAATGCAACGGTGTGAGTACGCGTATGTCTCTGCGTAAATTCTACGCTTATCTACGCTATTGAACATAGCATACTTACTCTCTTTAAAAGTACGAGTTTGGAAAATCTTTTTATGGTCAATATTATTCTTAACTTTTTTAAATATTACATTATTATCATAATCTATTCTAATTATCTTATCTTTTTTAAAATGGTAACTAAACGATTTATCATATTCATAATGAGACTTGACATGTTATTGGATAAAAACGATATATTTCATATAATTTATATCATTTACTTATTTAAGTTCGTAGAGAAATCTAAAAAACATATGCTAGCTAGCACTTAAATATTTTTAGACTTTGTAAAAAATATTCTTTAAATTTTTAAATTATAAAAACACCCCTACAAATTTAAAATTTTATTAAAACATCTTAAAAATTATAAATTTTACTTATTTCAATTCGGTGAGAAATCTGAAAAAACATATGCTAGTGAGAAACTAAAAGTTTTATGGCTTTGGAGAAAATATCTTGTAAATTTTAAAAATTGTAAAAACATCCTTAAAATTCAAAAATTATAAAAATACACCTTAAAATTTTCAAACCTATAAACACACTAAAAACCTACAAATAATACAAACAACCCCTAAAAATTTATAAAATTTACAATAAACACACTGAACTTTTTACAAATTATAAAATAAAACCCTCAAAATTATAAAATTTACAAAAATCCTGACAATTTCTAACCTAACAGTGCATTAAAAATATAGGAATAACAAATATCCCCTACATAATTTATAATTTATATAAAACACACTTAAAGTTTTAAAAATTACAAACGACCCCTTAAAATTTAAATTTTACAAAAACACCCTGCAATTTTAAACTCATTAGTAAATTAAAAGCATATGAATTATAAAATAGCCTATAAATAATTTACAATCTGTAGAAAATGACCATATGTTTAAAAAATTACCAAAACCCCTAAATTTTATAATTTATGAAAAAAACATCATGAGAATTTCTAACCTATAGACATTAAAATAAATATGCAAAATTACTAACAACCCCTAAAAAATTAAAATTTTGCAAAAAATATCATATTCCCTTTAAAAGTATAGGTTCACGAAAAACTTTTTATGGTCAATATTACCCATAACATTTTTAAAAAGAACATAACTAATTAAAAATCTATTAAATTTAAAATTTAGTACATTGCAAATTACCCCTCCAAAGTTTAAAAAATTTTAATATTTTTTTTATTCTTTCATTTCAATGTAATGTTTAATAGTTTTGTGTATTTGTAAATTATAAGATTTTAGGGTATTTTTCTACAATTTTTAAAACTTTTAAGGGTGTTTATTTTGTAGTTTTCTAAATTTTTATTGTGTTTTTAGTGTAATGCATAGATACTTCACTTAATAATGATATTAAAAAGTAAGTTATTCTTAAGACTATTAGACTATAGTTAAGTGTGCACATCACTATTCCTAGGCAGTATAATTTATATATGCAAAAAATTTCAAACAATCTACATAGTGGTTAAAAATATTTTTACTTAAATGTACTATTTTTTATAAATTTTATTTAATGTGAACCCACCTGAATTTGACTGTGGTCATCATAATTTTAATATGTTTGTTTGATTGACTATATATGTGTATAGATCATAAATTACTTTACTTTCTCACATGAGCTAATATTTGACGTTTAATAATTTAAATTATTATTACTTTTAAATTTAATATAAAAAGGAGCTTTAATAACATTTATTTATTTACCTACATGATAATCCAATCTCAATTCCTATTTTTTGTTTGAGATTTATTCTATAGTTACAAGTATTAAATTAGTAACTAAAATAATAATTATTTATGCTTAAATTAGGATGATTGTAGTTGGTCACTCACTATGCTTAAATTAGGATGATTGTAGTTGGTCACTCACTATGAAATTTTTATGAAGATATACACCTTACTTTCTATAGCTATTTGGATGATTGTAGTTGGTCACTCACTATGAAATTTTTATGAAGATATACACCTTACTTTCTATAGCTATTTGAACTACACATGTATATTTTATAAATTAGTTGTTAATTTGACATATTAAATTATTTTTCCTTTGAAGAAATTTCTTCTTTGACTTATGGACTGTGTAATCACTATATCATCATTTTAACGTAGAAAGAACCTCACTCTAAATGGTTTCAAGTCAATGTTTGAGTTAAACCGAAGTATATACTATTGCTACTATGTGTATATATTTTTTAAGAAAAGAATGTCAAAATTTTTAAAATAAAAGAAAATATTCTAACATTTGATATTATAAAATCAAAATATAGCCAATTGAGTGATTAACAAAAAAGAACTTACATCAGAAAAACGTTAATAATAAGATAAAGAGGAAAGGTAATGACACTGCCAACAATACTACAAATAGCAAACTACAATGTAAAGTTAACATATTTTGTGGAGACCACCTGATGGCTATAAGCATTAAGGTTTCCATATATATACTTTATAATTTATTAAAAATGGTCATATAATCTTATATAATAAAATTGATTCAGTACTGAATAATAATATCGTTATCAGGGTAAATTCTTCATGAACCAATATGTTCTTTACGATATATAAGTTATGCACTCCAATTTATTGGGTCTTTATGGAGCCAAAAAGTTTAAATACGACCCTCTAACATGTTGTTCTCACAACAGCAAAATCCACTTAGCAGCTGTGGATATTTCAGATGAGTTATATGTCTTATATACAATATAATTGCCCTAGGCAAATGAGTTATAATAGCATTTTTCATTCACATCGTTTGGCGTAAGATTTGATAGGGACATTGCATTAAAGAAAAAAAATTATATCTAGAGCTCATGGCGAAATATATCATAATCTCCTTGCTCTAATTTCGCAAGAAAATAATTCTTCATATTTTTAGTTTTACTTCTATGGTACAGAAAATGAGCTATAAAATTGAATAAGAATATTTTATAATATAAATATTAGTGAAATCACAACTAAAAGTTAACGTGAATATGAGTCAAACCACAACTAAAAGTTTAACGGACATATTGCAAGTAAATTCATATACAAAATTCCTTTGTGCATTGAATAATCACCCATCTTTTGAAGACTTTAATATACTAATAAATAGAGATATTGTACTAGATTAATGTGTTTATAACTCACAAATAGTAGATCACATGGCCACAGACTGTGTTGAAGGAAACAATGACAATATTTTATTTGAGAGAAAGATTATTGAGTTAATGATCAATCCAAAAAAAACATTATTTTCTTTTTTTATTTTTACTCTATTTTTATCAATTTAAATAATCATGATATTCAACCACGTGCATTGCACGTGCATCTCAACTAGCTTCTAAAATTGCCTGTGTGCGTTGTTTAATTGGTTTTTTTTTTTCAGATATATGGCTAAAGTAAAAAATGTTTTTTTTATTTTATCTCCGAAATCATTTTAAATCTAATTTGCCCCTCAAATTGGTTTGTTTTTTCAACATACCCTCCACGTTAACCGGCTTCAAATCTCTGACCGCTTTTAAGGATAAATTACCTTTGCATCCTTCTTCAATTATTTTTTAAAAAATCAGCAAATATAAAACTATGTAAACTCTAAATTCAAAATCATAATAAAAAAAATATGTATATATGATCATCCAAAGAGCCCCGGATCCTAATCGAATAGGACAAAAATTAACAATTGCATATCCACCCAACCATCAAAGAATACACACCAGTGTGGGTCAAATCCAGGGTGTTGTCAAGGAACGGTGAAAGAGCAAATTTATCCTCGATATCGTTGCCAACCGACACATCGGAAAATCGCAATGAGAAAAATCAGCTAACTTAGTTCACAAAAAAATTATAAAAACTAAAATAAGGGATTTTGCGATCAGTCGGTAAATATTTTTATTTTTTAAATTTATGTTTTATATCAGCCATCAGAAATTCGCAAAGATGATGATGACATTTTGACGTTTGTCGGAGATACGCTTTCGTCGCCGGGGAAATGGGGTCGGTGGTCGGTGGTCGGGAACTTCCTGGTGGAGAAGGAGGCGAAGGCAGAGGTGAATGTCACTTCCACTTCAGGAGGAGACGACGCATTGATATGCTATTTGGAGAGTAAGGAGGAATCTATTGTCAACACGTTCTAGTTGACTAGTTCAGTAGCCTGATCGTCTCCCACTCCGGCGTCTTCTTGCTGAAGAAACTCCCCACCACCCTCTCGTTCAGTAGCCTGATCACCTTCGGCGACTTCACGCACCTCGGCGTCTTGTACTGGTTCACCGACGATCCATGAGACACGTACAGGCCCATCAGAGCGTCGAACACGCCGCACTCGACCACCCTGATCTCCAGCGGCCCGATCGACCTGTCCTTTCTCCTGCACTGCCTGTAGACAGAATCAAGCGAGGCCTCGACGACGGAGCAGCACTCCTCAATGACAGAGGCATCGACGGTTGTGGTCGAGGGGGAGATTTCCCAGAAGAGGACGTAGTGGTCGGGGATGGAGGAGTTGTCGGCGTAGCTGGTGTACTCTGTGAGGAAGAGGTGGAGGGGGTGGAGGAGGCGGCGCTTGGCGGACGTGATGGCGTTGAGGAGGTCATCCTCGTTCGTCTTGTCAGTATCGACACTGAGCACAACGTTGCGGCGGTGGACGAAACGGAATTGTGGGGCGGCATTGTGGAATCCGGCCACCTGAAGGATGTCGCCAACCCGGTACCGGTACAGGCCTGCAAGGAAAATACGAACATGTAGGCTAAATTTTAATTCAAATCTAACTCAAAGAACTATATATCAAGTAATTCTCATTCATTGCATAAAATAGTACTACAGTAAAAATTTTCAATTCTAAATTGAAATGCACAAATCTAACGGCCTACTAATCTAATTGGACATATTTCTTTGATGTATCATTAATGCAAAGATAAAAGAACTAGAACGTGTTAGCAATATATGCATATAAAAATAAGCCTCACATATCATAGTATAATTTCAGTTAAGATTTTTTATTTAGGAAATTATTATTATCGTGTGATGATTAATACTAAATATCTGAAATGTAAATTCCTAATGTCACTTTGAACAAATAGAAGACAACTAGAGGTGTACATTGGACAAATCCAATTTAATGGTAATTTTAGTTTTCGAATGATTATTTATAAGGCAGAGGGATTGGATGGGCTTTAATTGATGGGCCAGCCTGTTAGGTCTATTGTGTGTTAAAAAGATAACTAACTAAAAATAGTAGACAGGTTATGACAACTGGGGATGTAGCTCAATGGAAGAGTACCAGCCTTTAACGCTTGTTATCGGGGATCAATACCCCGCATCTCCAAATTTTTTTTCCCCTAAAAAAAAATGACAAATAGTGGATTAGCCGCCTCTCTTCGCGGCAAAGACGGACGTTTGTACTTCGTGATGGGCCATGGCCCATTAACAATGGGGCTTCCGCTGCCCAACAGTAACATGTTGTGCTCATGAGAGAAAAAAAAAATATTTTGGGCTGTTTGTTCCCATCTACTTCTTTATTACCAAAGGAGAACAACAAAAAAGCTAAAATAAACAGTAACCAATTTAAAATTTCAAAATTATCTTCATTCATACTCTCTACTATCCAACCAACTTTTCACACAACCTTCTCTCTCCAATAACCAAACAGTAACTCCCACAATCAACGCATGTTCTCAATTCAAAAAAACCAACCTGTAGCTCCCACCTGCTTCTTTTCAATCACCCACGTTCTCAACCCAAAAAAACAACCTGTAACTCCCACCTGCTGCTTTTCCTTCAAAAAAAAAGTGATGTCGAAGTCGGGGCAAGCGAATTGAAAAGCCCCAGAGATGTTGACTTTATAAGCAGCCTTTCTCACTCTCCCTCGCGCTGTCACTCATGGTTCTCTTTCGCTCCGCTGCGACGCTCAGTTCATTGCCGATGTCGCTCATGTCGCTTCTGCTGCCTACGACACACTCTTACTCGGCCGCGGACTGTTCGCCTATGCGAGATATGGGAGCAAAGGGTCGATTCTTGGAGGTCTTTCTGTTGCCGCCTTCATGACTGTTGCCTACTACTTGATGCAATCGCCAGAGACTAAGGGCTTGTTTGGATTGAGGGGAATAAGGGTGAAGGGAAGTTAGGGGAACCATTCACCTCCATTCACCTTGTTTGGGAACACTTAGGAGGTGAAGTTAATTCAACCTAGTTCCCCTTGGTTCACCCCCTAATAGTATAAAATTTGTTACCTCCCAAATTGGGGGTGTAACCAAGGGGAAGGGAACTCCCTTCCCTTCCCTTCTCTCAGTTTCCCTTAACTTCCCTTCAACCCCTACAAATCCAAACAGGCCCTAAGCAAGCGGGCGATGTCATTGCATTTGGAGCTGCTTTCCTCTTTTATCCTGTCTTCGGCATAAGGTTAGCATCAACACGAAAGTTTATCCCGTCTGGACTTTTGCTGCTCATTTCTGTTGGTGCGTTAACTGTGTTCTACTCCGCCTATGTGCAAGATAAGATACCACAAGATATTGGTCCCATTTAGTCATAATTTGGATTTGGAACTTTTTGATTGGTTGATTGATTGGGGATTTTGTTGTAGATTGTTGCTAATCTTTGGAAAATGTATTTTATTTGGAAGTAGGCAAATTTGTGTTGGTGATATGAGATTTAATGGGACTATTACAAGTTAATGAGAATTGAATGGTTTTTAGATCCTAACCTCAATTATTACTCAGACAAGATTATATGCTTCAAACAAATATTACCCTCAAAAGAGAGTTTAATCTATTTACCAAAAAGCATGACACGTGCTTACGCATGAAATCTTTATTACCATTCTTTTAGGCTGTGATCGATAACCTTTGATAAATTGTGTCAGGTCAGTGTACGTTGATCCAATTTTGTACTAAAACAGACTATAACTAAACTAGAGGAAGGGTGGTTCGGAAAAGAAACAATTTAAAGGGCTATTTTTGGCTTAAGTAAAATTTCGTCATTTTTTGCCATGCTTTTTACGAAACAAGAAAAGCTCAAAACTAGATCAAGGTCAGTTAAGTTCAGACCCTGTTTTAGGGCTTGTTTGGATTGAGGGGAATGAGGGTGAAGGGAAGTTAGGGGAACCATTCACCTCCATTCACCTTGTTTGGGAATACTTAGGAGGTGAAGTTAATTCACCCTAGTTCCCCTTGGTTCACCCCCTAATAGTATAAAATTTGTTACCTCCCAAAATGGGGGTGTAACCAAGGGGAAGGGAACTCCCTTCCCTTCCCTTCTCTCAGTTTCCCTTAACTTCCCTTCAACCCCTACAAATCCAAACAGGCCCTAAGCAAGCGGGCGATGTCATTGCATTTGGAGCTGCTTTCCTCTTTTATCCTGTCTTCGGCATAAGGTTAGCATCAACACGAAAGTTTATCCCGTCTGGACTTTTGCTGCTCATTTCTGTTGGTGCGTTAACTGTGTTCTACTCCGCCTATGTGCAAGATAAGATACCACAAGATATTGGTCCCATTTAGTCATAATTTGGATTTGGAACTTTTTGATTGGTTGATTGATTGGGGATTTTGTTGTAGATTGTTGCTAATCTTTGGAAAATGTATTTTATTTGGAAGTAGGCAAATTTGTGTTGGTGATATGAGATTTAATGGGACTATTACAAGTTAATGAGAATTGAATGGTTTTTAGATCCTAACCTCAATTATTTAATTAATTATCCTTTTTTTGGAATATCTTTAATATTTCTTAAATTGTATCTGTGTTTAAGAAATGAAGAGACGTAAGCTAGATTGGTTATGTTGTCAATGACATAGGTTCATATTTTTTGATATCAATGTTATTAGTTTTTTCTTTTATGGTGATCATATGTATTTCTTTATTGAGGAGTTTGATTATTGATACTTTTTTAGATTTGTTAAGTAGTTTACGTAATAGGAGTTCCTGTTTGTATTGGGTATCAAGTGGCTGAATCATACATATTGTCAAAGAAGATAGCCACAGATACTCCTCAGTCTATTTCAAGTAAGTTTTCATACCATAGCTTTTGAATTGTAAATTTCTAAAGTTGACAAAGCTCACTGAGTTCTTAATTTAAGGTACCAATATTATAATGGAATGTGTTTTACATTTATCTATAGTTTGAGTATATTTTCATTGTTTTGAGCAAGCTAATAGCAATTTCAATGATTTGAGGGACTACTTTCATTAAATCATTAAATTAAAGAATTAATGAAAAGTTTGTGAATAAATATGGATTCTTGAATAAGAAAGAGAAATATAAAGTTAAAAGAAGAGTGAGTTTCATTGCAATTTTACTTCTTAGTTTCGATATTAGTCCCTTAAATATTTCTTTTTTTGAATTAGTCCCTTATATTGTTAAAACTGCTATTAGGTTCCCCAATTACTAAAATTAGACCTTCACATTATTGAAATCGTTATTAGGCCACCAATTTTCGTAAGGTGATTTAAATAATTGTCAATTTCAATAAAACACGGGGCTAATTTCGATATTATTTGGGAATAAGAACACCTAATAGCAATTTCACTGATTTGAGAGACCAGTTTCAAAATATTAAATATTTAAGGGACTAATATTAAAACTTGATATTATTTTTTGCTCATCTTTTTTTTAATTCTAATTAGTATTTCACAGATGAATGAATTCTAATTATTCGGTCCACTTCACCACTATACTTCATATCTAAAGCTAAATACTTTATTTTCGTAACATGTTCAATATTTACAGAAAATCTTTTAGAAACCGTGCTTTGCACGGGTCTAAATACTATTGTTTTAAATATTAAGAAAATTAGGTTAGTCATTTGTGTCAACTTCTTTCTCGTCTTCTACGCTTAACACGGTCACGTAGAGGTTTTGTAACAAAAACTATTTTGAGTTAACATGGATTATGCATAGAGTACACTGTACAGTTAACAAGAAATGTAGACGCAAACAGCAATAAATTTGATGACTAATTGTTTTTACGCCTCCGCACAATTTCCACACCGTAATACTCAAAATTCTCAACTCTAATATATTTTAGCTAGGTATAGTTTTTGTTAGCCTAAATAGTAAATATCACCCCTCCCCCCATGTTAGGGGGTTTGCTCGCCATTTTTTTTTTTTGGGTGGCGGGAGGTGGGGGTTTAGATATAAGCTCATGGGTTTATCCGAGAATCCCCCCAAAGTTCAGAGTGTCATGTGAACTTAACCCTTTAGTCATTTGATTATACATATAGTTAGTATTTATATATATACGTAGTACTATATATATATATATATATATATATATATATGTATATATATACACACACACTCTGAACTTTGGAAATGCATCGTGCACAATATGGAGAAATATGGAGAACACTTGGTACCAATTGCTTAAGGCAACGTGGTAGTTGATGTTGCCATAATTCTTCCGCCTACATCACACCCTCGAAAGATAGAGCACTCAAACCACCCTTCACCAACTTCCAATATAGATTGTATGGACAAGATTATGGCCCAGCATCACTACTCCAAGTTGTTTGGAGCAACTTGGTACCACAGTTTCTCTTTTCTCATATATATACTTATATTCCTGTTTTTGCTTTTTTCGCGGTGTCTTTGCTGCCTGTTCCCGCGGCGGTGGGGTGGTTTATATAGCCTATAGTGTACTATATACCGTATGGGTATAGCACTGAGGTCGTATATGAGAAGAATTAATGAGTTTCCATTGTCATAGGAGGGGAATTGCTGCCCATCATCTCCAAAGGTCAGAGTAAATATGCTATATTATATAGCTACTACCCAACGTATATATATATATATTATACTAGGTACCTATGCTACTAGGTCACTCATGTTATAATTATACTATGTACAGATCATCTTGCAAAAATTACCTCTACGTTCGATTTTGTCAATTTCCTGAGTTATGGAGTGTCATCGTGAAGCTTAACCCCTTTAGTCATTTGATTATACATATAGTTAGTATTTATATATATACGTAGTACTATATATTATATATATATTCATTATACTATTATATATATACACACCACACTCTGAACTTTGGAAATGCAATCGTGGGGCACAACTATGGAGGAAATATGGAGAACACTTGGTACCAATTGCTTAAGGCAACGTGGTAGTTGATGTTGCCATAATTCTTCCGCCTACATCACACCCTCGAAAGATAGAGCACTCAAACCACCCTTCACCAACTTCCAATATAGATTGTATGGACAAGATTATGGCCCAGCATCACTACTCCAAGTTGTTTGGAGCAACTTGGTACCACAGTTTCTCTTTTCTCATATATATACTTATATTCCTGTTTTTGCTTTTTTCGCGGTGTCTTTGCTGCCTGTTCCCGCGGCGGTGGGGTGGTTTATATAGCCTATAGTGTACTATATACCGTATGGGTATAGCACTGAGGTCGTATATGAGAAGAATTAATGAGTTTCCATTGTCATAGGAGGGGAATTGCTGCCCATCATCTCCAAAGGTCAGAGTAAATATGCTATATTATATAGCTACTACCCAACGTATATATATATATATTATACTAGGTACCTATGCTACTAGGTCACTCATGTTATAATTATACTATGTACAGATCATCTTGCAAAAATTACCTCTACGTTCGATTTTGTCAATTTCCTGAGTTATGGGGCTACAAAAGCCAAATAGTGCCTGTTCATATATCCTATTGTTTCACCTGTACTTTTCAGATATGAACTGTTACTTATATTTAGTAGAATACAATAATCCAAAATTTTTATAATTGACACTTTTTACAACCCTGTTACGTTATTTTTGGTGCACTTATGTACCCTAATATGTTTTTAAAACCGACACATAGGTTACACTAAAGTTTTGTTTAAACCTGGCATTTAAACATGCCAAATTTTTTTTAAAACGCGCACGTAGAATGACCATCGGAGTTTGCACTAAGCTACAGGGTATGGGTGTTTAATGTGCAAGTTTTACAGAAACTCGTTAGGAGCATTTTAATTCAATTGTTTATTTAGATTATTTAAGCGGCCATGGGAAAAAGTTAGATATATTAACTGTAGAAAGTTTTAAAAACCTTTTTGTGGTATTTTGTCTGTTGTTGCAAGACTGGTGATGGATACCAAACCTGTCCGTTACAGCGACCGGGTCGACGGCGAGGTCCAGGTCGGACGAGCCAGGATCTTCAGCTCGGGAGCTCGTTGACGCAACGACGGGGTTGACAACCCTGCGGTCGAAACGAGGGTTTTGAGGCTAGCTTCAGGCGAAGTCGGAGTTCGACGAACTTCGGAATACGAGGTTCGAGCGGTCGAGAGGTTCGAGCGGTCGAGGGTCGAGCACGAGTGGACGAGGTTCGCGCGAGCTTGTGGGTTACGAGGTTCGTGGTTCGAGTGGGCGACGTTCGAGTTCGAACGAGCTTTGGCGAACGAGGCTCGAGCTCAGCGCGTGAGCTAGCGACAGGCTGTCGCCAACGTAGCCCTAGGGTTTCCCTATAAAAGGGAAACCCAAAGCTCCCCTCCCGTTGCTTCCCTTGCGTTTTCTTCCACCGGCGGCGACTCTTCTTCCCAGCGGCGTTTTTCTTCGTTCTCCAGCGCTCTTTGGGATTTAAGGGGAGAATAAAAGAAGAGAAATTAAGAAGGGGGGTATTAAAGAAGAGAGGTTCTTAAGAGCATTAAATAGAGATTATTCCCTTTGGTCATTTAACACTGTGGCTACAGTGTTTATATTGAGAGATCTCAGCTTGAGATCGGCTCTTGTGCTGTAATTTCTTATTGATAAATAAGAAATTAATTGTGTGGCTCCCGATGACGTAGGCAGTTACCGAACCTCGTTAAACTTGATGTATTTTTCTCTATACCGTGTTTCTGCTGCATTAGGGATTTCGGTGTTAAATTCCCAACAACTGGTATCAGAGCGTGAAACGATCTAGAGGAAGTCAAATTCAAGTGGGAGCCATGGCCGCAGATGAAGGAAAAATGAGACTTGGGAAGTTTGATGGAACATATTTTGGATTCTAGAAAATACAGATAGAGGATTATCTGTATCAGAAAATCTGTATCAACCACTATCGGGGAAGAAGCCGGATTCTATAAAGGTAGATGCGTGGAACCTTCTAGACAGACAAGCCCTCGGTGTTATCAGAATGACGTTGACTCGCAATGTTGCGTTCAACATACCGAAGGAGAAGACCACGGCGGGTCTTATGGCAGCACTCTCAAATATGTATGAGAAGTCATCAGTCGCAAATAAAGTTCATTTGATGCGGCGGTTATTCAATCTAAAAATGGTGGAAGGCGCGTTAGTTGCACAACACCTCAATGAACTTAACACGGTCACAACCCAATTGAGTTCAGTTGAAATTGAGTTTGATGAGGAAGTTCGGGCGTTGATACTTTTGTCTTCCCTCTCAGAGAGTTAGAACGCTACAGTCACGGTAGTGAGTAGCTCGTCGAAAAATAACAAGTTAAAGTTCGATGACGTTCGTGATCTGGTTCTCAGTGAGGAGATCCGACGGAGAGAGTCGGGTGAAGCTACAACCTCTTCAGTATTGCATACAGAGTTAAGAGGTAGAAATTCAACCAGAGGGAACGGATGAGACAAATCAAACTACAGAGGTAGATCAAAGGACAGGAGGTCCAAGTCAAGGAATCCAAGCAACAACTCGAAGGCTATCGAGTGTTGGAATTATGGAAAGATTGGACATTACAAGAATCAATGCAATAGTGCACAGAAGGAGAAGGAGGCGAAGGCAAAGGTGAATGTCACTTCCACTTCAGGAGGAGACGACGCATTGATATGCTCTTTGGAGAGCAAGGAGGAATCTATTGTCAACACGTTCTAGTTCAGTAGCCTGATCGTCTCCCACTCCGGCGTCTTCTTGCTGAAGAAACTCCCCACCACCCTCTCGTTCAGTAGCCTGATCGCCTTCGGTGACTTCACGCACCTCGGCGTCTTGTACTGGTTCACCGACGATCCATGAGACACGTACAGGCCCATCAGAGCATCGAACACGCCGCACTCGACCACCCTGATCTCCAGTGGCCCGATCGACTTGTCCTTCCTCCTGCACTGCCTGTAGACAGAATCAAGCGAGGCCTCGACGACGGAGCAGCACTCCTCAATGACAGGGGCATCGACGGTTGTGGTCGAGGGGGAGATTTCCCAGAAGAGGACGTAGTGGTCGGGGGTGGAGGAGTTGTCGGCGTAGCTGGTGTACTCTGTGAGGAAGAGGCGGAGGGGGTGGAGGAGGCGGCGCTTGGCGGACGTGATGGCGTTGAGGAGGTCATCCTCGTTCGTCTTGTCAGTATCGACACTGAGCACAACGTTGCGGCGGTGGACGAAACGGAATTGTGGGGCGGCATTGTGGAATCCGGCCACCTGAAGGATGTCGCCAACCCGGTACCGGTACAGGCCTGCAAGGAAAATACGAACATGTAGGCTAAATTTTAATTCAAATCTAACTCAAAGAACTATATATCAAGTAATTCTCATTCATTGCATAAAATAGTACTACAGTAAAAATTTTCAATTCTAAATTGAAATGCACAAATCTAACGGCCTACTAATCTAATTGGACATATTTCTTTGATGTATCATTAATGCAAAGATAAAAGAACTAGAACGTGTTAGCAATATATGCATATAAAAATAAGCCTCACATATCATAGTATAATTTCAGTTAAGATTTTTTATTTAGGAAATTATTATTATCGTGTGATGATTAATACTAAATATCTGAAATGTAAATTCCTAATGTCACTTTGAACAAATAGAAGACAACTAGAGGTGTACATTGGACAAATCCAATTTAATGGTAATTTTAGTTTTCGAATGATTATTTATAAGGCAGAGGGATTGGATGGGCTTTAATTGATGGGCCAGCCTGTTAGGTCTATTGTGGGTTAAAAAGATAACTAACTAAAAATAGTAGACAGGTTATCACAACAGGGGATGTAGCTCAATGGAAGAGTACCAGCCTTTAACGCTTGTTATCGGGGATCAATACCCCGCATCTCCAAATTTTTTTTCCCCTAAAAAAAAATGACACAAAGAGGTTTTGTAACAAAAACTATATTAACATGAATTATGCATAGAGTACAGTTAACATGAAATGTAGACGCAAAAACAGCAATAAATTTGATGACTAGTTGTTTTTACGCCTCCGCACAATTTCCACACCGTAATACTCAAAATTCTAAACTCTAATATATTTAGCTAGGTATAGACTGTATAGTTTTTGTTAGCCTAAATAGTAAATATCACCCCTACCCCCATGTTAGGGGGTTTGCTCGCCATTTTTTTTTTTTGGGTGGCGGGAGGTGGGGGTTTAGATATAAGCTCATGGGTTTATCCGAGAATCCCCCCAAAGTTCAGAGTGTCATGTGAACTTAACCCTTTAGTCATATATAATATATATATATTATATATATATATATATATAATATATATATATATATAATATATACCCCCCTGGAGAACAGGCTTGGTCTAAGTTGCTTAAAGCAACTTGGTAGTGTGTGGCCGTAATCTTGGCCCTAATCAACACCTCGAAGATAGAGCCTCAAACCCCATTTCACCACGTCCAATATTAGATGTTGGACAAGATTAGGCCCAACACACTAACCAAGTTGTTTGGCAGCAAACTTGGTAACCAAAGTTTACTCTCATTTTTCCATTATATAATATATTATTAATATATATATATATATATATATATATATGTATATACTATAATTATATATATATATATATATAACTAGTTGGATGCACGTCAAATGTCACGTGGTAAACTTCTTAATATTATTTTAAATTATAATGATAGAATAAATTTATTGAATGTAATTCTAAATGTTTGAACAATAAAATTATTTGTATCCTTTGCATCCTTTAAGGATAAATTACCTTTGCATCCTTCTTCAATTATTTTTTAAAAAATCAGCAAATATAAAACTAAGCCTGTTATATAATGCTTAGACCCAATCTGTTGTGAACTCTAAATTCAAAATCATAATAAAAAAAATATGTATATATAATCATCCAAAGAGCCCCGGATCCTAATCGAATAGGACAAAAATTAACAATTGCATATCCACCCAACCATCAAAAAATACACACCAGTGTGGATCAAATCCAGGGTGTTGTCAAGGAATGGTGAAAGAGCAAATTTATCCTCTCGATATCGTTGCCAAGCGATACATCGGAAAATCGCAATGAGAAAAATCAGCTAACTTAGTTCACAAAAAATATAAAAACTAAAATAGGGGATTTTGCAAACAGTCGGTAAATATTTTTATTTTTTAAATTTATGTTTTATATCAGCCATCAGAAATTCGCGAAGATGATGATGACATTTTGACGTTTGTCGGAGATACGCTTTCGTCGCCGAGGAATGTTAGGAACTTAGAACCTAAAAACACATAGCACTCTTTATTGAATGAGAAATACTGTGGCTTTATACCAGCCTTACGAACATAAATGATAACAAACTGCAACCACGTTCACACAACCTAAAACGTGGTAAATCTGTTACATGAATGATTCAAAGCTAAGTTACAGCCCTATAATCCAGGACATTATTAACACAAGCAACAACTAAAGTATGACTAAGTCTAATCGACTTAATCACCAAAAGACTACCAATCCTAACAAATCCTCCCTTAAACTAACCTGCAAGAAATGCAGTCAGTTTACTTCAGAACTTATGCACATTCCGAGCCGCTCCCTCAATCGCAAGAACACTTCTAATTTCAGAGGCTTAGTCATAATGTCGGCTAGCTGATCTTTAGGCTCCCTCAATCGCAAGAACACTTCTAATTTCAGAGGCTTAGTCATAATGTCGGCTAGCTGATCTTTAGAACCGCAGTGCACTAAATTAACTACACCATCTTTGGACAAATCTCGAAGAAAATGGAACCGTACATCAATATGTTTACTCCTGCCATGCATAACTGGGTTCTTCGAGAGTTTAATAGCAGAGTTATTGTCACAGAAGATCGTGGTACACTTACTTTGTTTAAAGCCAAGCTTCCCCAAGATTCTTTTCATCCACACGCACTGACAGGCACAAGAGGCAGCAGCAATGAATTCTGCTTCAGTGGTCGAGAGAGTAACAACAGGTTGCTTCTTAGACGACCATGCCACAGCTCCAGAACCTATCTTAAATACATAGCCCGAAGTACTTTTACGATCATCAAGGTCTCCTGCGTAGTCACTATCTGAATATGCTATCAAACATTCATCTCCTCCCTTCTTGTACATGATTCCTTGTTCAGTTGTTCCTTTCACATAACGTAACACCCTCTTGATAGCTTGTTGATGCATCTCTGTTGGTGTCTCCATGAATCTACTGACCAAGCTTACCACAAACATGAGGTCTGGTCTGGTGGCAGTCAGGTACATAAGACTGCCCACCATCTACTTGTAAGTGGTGGCATCTATTTCCACACCTCCTTCATCTTTCACAAGTTTGCAGCCAGGTACAATGGGATTTTTTACAGGGTTACAATACTTCAGTCCGAATCTCTCCAGTACTTCAGTAGCATACTTCCTCTGGCCTATAAAAATCCCAGCTGAACTTTGCACTACCTCCACTCCGAGAAAGTATTTCATTGTCCCAAGATCAGACATATCAAATTCTCGCGTCATTGAGTCTTTGAACACTTTAAACATCTCCTTATCATTTCCTGTAAAGATGAGATCGTCTACGTACAAGCTGACAATGAGAATTTTTCCATCTACACCATACTTAATAAATAAAGTGTGTTCACACAAGCACCTCTCGAACCCTTCCTTAATGAAATAGGCTTCTGCCTGCTTAAGCCCGTATAAAGCCTTTCTCAACTTATAAACTTTATCTTCTGCACCTTTCACTTCATAACCTCGAGTTTGTTCAACAAACACCTCTTCACTGAGCTCTCCGTGCAAAAATGCACTCTTCACATCAAGTTGAAATACACTCCAATCTCGGTTAGCTGCAATAGCAAGAATCATTCTAATAGTATCCTAACGAGCAACAGGAGCAAATACCTCTGTGTAATCGATTCCGGCTTGTTGAGTGTACCCCTTCGCTACAAGCCGAGCTTTACATTTTTCTACCTCTCCTCTCTTGTTCAGCTTAGTCTTGAATATCCATTTTACACCAATCTTCTTTGCTCCTTTCGGCAACTCAGTCAACTCCCAAGTTCCATTTTTTCAATAGCATTGATTTCCAAATCCATTGCTGCTCTCCAAGTAGAACTCTTGACTGCCTCCTCAAAAGTCACTGGATCAGTAGATTCTGTGAACATAACAAGATGTTGCATTTCTTCCTCCTCAGATAATCCTTCTCCACTCACATAATCTTCCATCCAAGGTGGTTGCCTTCTTATCCTCCCTTGATCAGAATTGTCTTCAGCTGGTGATGATGATGAAGAACCAGTAACTCCACTGTCACCACCCTGTTCAGCATGCTCTTCCTCCTCATTATCTCCTTCTTCCTCACTTTCCTCTCCTCCATCTTCATCTCCCCACTCAAGAATATCACCACGAGCTTCTTTAATTGCTTTTTTCCAATTCCATTTCTCCTCTTCCTCAAAGTCAACATCTCTGCTTATAACGACTTTCTCCGACACTGGATCAAACATTCTGTATGCCTTGGATTCCTTACTCAGGCCTAAGAACACACACTTGAGGCTTTTGCTATTGAGCTTCTGCCTTTTGATGTCTGGTATGTGAACATATCCAATGCAGCCAAAGACTTTAAAATCATCCACAGAAGGTTTAAAACCAGACCAAGCTTCTTCAGGTGTTTTATCTTTCACTGCCAATGTGGGACACCGATTAAGAACGTGCACTGCCCAATTAACTGCTTCCGGCCAGAATGTCTTGGGAACTTGCTTATCGGCTAGCATACATCGTACCATGTTCATAATGGTTCGGTTTTTTCTCTCTGCAACCCCGTTCTGTTGAGGGGTGTAGGCTGCAGTGAGTTGTCTACCAATCCCATTAGAACTGCAAAAATTGTTGAATTCAAGTGAGGTGAACTCACCACCTCGGTCAGTACGAAGACTACAAATGAAATTCCCTGATTGTTTCTCTACCAAGCTCTTGAAATTCTTAAATGTAACAAAAGCTTCTGACTTGGCATGCAATAAATAGGCCCATACTTTTCGACTAAAATCATCGATGAAAGTGATTATGTACCTCTTGTGGCTGTTGGACTCGGGAGTAATCGGACCACAAATGTCAGCGTGCACCAGTTGTAGTTTCTGAGAGGCTCTCCACGAACTCTTTTTAGGAATTGAAACTCGATGTTGCTTGCCTATTGCACAATCTACGCATAGCTTGGAGGGGGCTTTGAAAAGAGGCAGGCCTTCTACCATCTTCTTAGAAGACAAGGTTCGTAAACCTTTAAAACTTAGGTGTCCAAATCTCCTATGCCACAACTGAGTTGTGTCCTCGGATGCAGTTAGGAGACATGTTGGTCCTGCAGGTTGAATTTGTACAGAAGCAAGCAATACAAACATTCTATTGCAAGACATCTTAGATTCCATAATCAACCCTCTTACATGATGATAGATTTTGCAAATTCCATCTTGAATTAGGATAGCCAACTTCTTCTCTTGTAATTGACCAATACTAAGCAAATTATTCTTGAGTTCAGGAATAAAAAATACTTCAGTAATTACCTGAGTTGCTCCATCGATACACAGTTTGATGTTTCCCTTCCCCATTACAGCCATCTTGGTGTTGTTGCCGAGTTTCACCACTTGTCTGAAGGTTTCGTCTAGGTCGACAAACCATTGCTTGTTACCGCTCATGTGGTTGCTGCAGCCAGAGTCTAGGAACCACACTTCATCTCTCTCCGAGTTGTTGAATTCAACAGAGGACATCAATAACATCTCCTCTTCTTCATTTAGCTCAGCATAGTTGGCATTCTTTTCCCATCTAGGACACTCATATTGGAAGTGTCCTAGATTGTCGCATTTGTAGCACTCTATCAGTGCCTTGTTGAATTGTTGCCTTCCCCTGCCTCTTCCTCTTCCTCGAAATACACCTCTGCCTCTGCCTCTGTATCCAAATTTATCTTCATGACTGACCTTGAGAGCTTGTTCTTCATTTGTATGCCCATTCATCCTCTATTCATGCACCAATAGACTACTCTGCAATTCATCTATAGTCAAAGTATCTTCGTTTGGATACCATGGTGTTTTTCTTATTGTGTTTTTGTAAAAAAACACCATGGTGTTGTGTTTTTCTCTTAAAATGTTTTCAAAACACCATGTTAAGTATTTTTATTTGACACTAGTTTGACCAATTATAACATTAGTATTAAACATATTATTAATATATTATATATTAATTATATTATTAATAAAATGCTATAATATTTAGTTTACATTATTATAGTAGTATAGGTATTAAATGTAATGCAATATAATATTATATAATGTATTATAATATTATATTGTACTTTAATATGCTATATTATATTATAATTATTATTATATTATAATTATTACATATTATTTTTAAATAATTATATATTTAATTATTTTTGTATATCAATTTGTTATTGTTGTATATTATATTAATATTTTTATAATATTATTATTTTCTTATTAATTATAAATCATATACTTATTATTAATTTATAATATAGTATGATATACTAATTATTCATATAATATTAATATTATAATAATGTTATTATATTTATTCACTGCATGTATTAATAAACTAATATATCATAGAATAAATTTTAATATTAAATAACTATATATAGTTTAATATATTAGGAGTTTATTTAATAGTTACTTTAATAATAGTATTAGTTAGCTTATGATATAAATAATATTATTATTATTATGAATTATATTTTTTTTCCACATTACCATTTGTTAGCAATAAATTATTTTATTATTAAAAATTACTTTACTTTATAATAAAATTATATTATTTATTGCCATAATAATATTAATCTTATATATATTATATTACATTTACTATACAATATGTTATTATAATAATATTATTATATGTTTATGTTATTATTAAATTATGCTTACTATGTATTATATTTTTATAATTATTAATTTATTACAATTTATTTATTTAAAAAGTTACTAATATTATCAATTATAATATTAATAGTATATTATTTATATTTATTTATTTATTATCAAGAATTTTTTATTATTTTTATTAGTTTATTTATATTTTATTATTATTTTATTATTATATAATACATTATTAACATATTAAATATTGGTATTTAATATGTTACTATATTATTATATAAGATATTTTATTTATTATCTTTTTATATTATTTAATAAATATTATTAATATATTAAATTAACTATAATATAGTATAGTATAGTATAATATAATAAGCATGTTGATAATAACTCTATAATAATTATATTTAATATATTATGTTAGATATTATATTAACACATTCTCAAAATCAAACCTGAAACACCAAACTTAAAACACCTAAAAGGTGTTTTGAAATAAGTATTTTGTTTTTGGTTTGAGGATGATTTAGCTCAAAAAACACTATGATTTTCAAACGCATGGTGTTTTATTTTTGGCAAAAACACCATGAAAACAAATAAAACACAATGGTATCCAAACGGAGTTGTTGGATTCTTTAATGGAGCATACCACATAGTCAAACTTTGCGGTCATGGACCTCAGTATTTTCTCAATAATCATCACCTGCTTCATGTTCTCCCCATGAGACTTCATCTTGTTGGCAATTGTGAGTGTACGTGCAAAATACTCGTCCACTTTTTTACCCTCTCTCATATGCAACACTTCAAATTCTCTCCTTAGTCTTTGCAGTTGAGCCCTCTTCACCCTTGTACTCCCTTGATATTTCTGCTTCATAGAGTCCCCGATACTCTTGGCCGTTTCTTTGTTGAGTATAGTTTCTAGTATTGTGCGATCAATAGCCTGGAACAGATAGTTCTTGGCTTTGCGATCTTTCTCTCTTTGATCCTCAATTGTCTTACGCTGAGCCTCTGTTGGTTCAACTCCTTCTTTTAGCTCCATGATTCCTTCTTCCACCATGCTCCATAACTTCTTGGTCTGAAGAAGATTTTCCATCATCATAGCCCAGTGATCATAATAGCCATCGAATTTTGGGATTGATGGCTGCACAAAGTTTTTCTCTGAAGATGAAGCCATTGTCTCTCTCTCTTTCTCCCCTTTTTTTTGCGCTCTCTCTCTCTTAAGAAATCTGTTGTTTCTTCACTCCCGATCAGGCCCCGTGATGTGGCTCTGATACCATTTGTTAGGAACTTAGAACCTAAAAACACAGAGCACTCTTTATTGAATGAGAAATACTGTGGCTTTATACCAGCCTTACAAACAGAAATGATAACAAGCTGCAACCACATTCACACAACCTAAAAACGTGGTAAATCTGTTACAGGAATGATTCAAAGCTAAGTTACAGCCCTATAATCCAGGACATTATTAACACAAGCAACAACTAAAGTATGACTAAGTCTAATCGACTTAATCACCAAAAGACTACCAATCCTAACAGGGAAATGGGGTCGGTGGTCGGGAACTTCCTGGTGGAGAGAGCAGAATGCGAACGCTGAAGAGAAAATCTGATATTTTTTTATAATAGGTTTAGGAGTTATAACGGATTAGCTTTTATTTTTGTTGATTTCTTAAAAAAAAACATTTCAATACGGATATAATGGTAATCTATCCTTTAAAACGTTCAGGACTTCAACATCTGTTGAGGTGGGAGGGTACATGTGAGAGCAAAAGCAATTTTTTTAAATTGTAACGATTTAGAGGGTGGAGTTAAAAATACCAGTTTTGGAGGGGTGTACATTGGACAAATCCAATTTAATGGTAATTTTAGTTTTCGAATGATTATTTATTAGGGAGACGGATTGGATGGGCCGCTTTAAATTGATGGGCCTGTTAGGTCTATTGTGGGTTAAAAAGAGAACTAACTAAAATAGTAAACAGGTTATGACAACAGGGGATGTAGCTCAACGGAAGAGTACCAGCCTTTAACGCTTGTTATCGGGGATCAACACCCCGCATCTCCAAATTTTTTTTCCCATAAAAAAATGACAAATAGTGGATTAGCCGCCTCTCTTCGCGGCAAAGACGGACGTTTGTACTTCGTGATGGGCCATGGCCCATTAACAATGGGGCTTCCGCTGCCCAACAACGACATGTTGTGCTCATGAGAAGAAAAAAAAGTTTTTTTTTTTTGGGCTGCTTGTTCCCATTGTTTTTAATATTAAGAAAATTAGGTTAGTCATTTGTGTCAACTTCTTTCTCGTCTTCTACGCTTAACACGGTCACGTAGAGGTTTTGTAACAAAAACTATATTGAGTTAACAAGGATTGTGCATAGAGTACAGTTAACGTGAAATGTAGACGCAAACAGCAATAAATTTGATGACTGATCGTTTTTACGCCTCCGCACAATTTCCGCATCGTAATACTCAAAATTCTAAACTCTAATATATTTAGCTAGGTATAGTTTTTGTTAGCCTAAATATCACCCCCTTCCCCCCATGTTAGGGGGTTTGCTCGCCCTTTTTTTTTGGGTGAGTGGGTGGGTGGGGTGGGGTGGGGGGTGTTAGATATAAGCTCATGGGTTTATATCGACAATATACACGGGTACGTTTTGGTTCGTTTTTTTTTAACTCATAATCAAACATTTTGGCAAGAGCATAATATGTCAGCGCCAACCTTAATTCTCCAGCACTCTCAAATTCTTGACCCTCTTCAGTTAATGCATTATGCCACCAACCAAGAATCATTAATGTATTGTTAACAATGTCATTGGATCGCACTACAATGCTACCGTTGGGATTATCAATTGGAATTATTTCTGAATCATGATTTGCGACAGAAGTGCTATCAATAAACTGTGGCTTCAATGTATTAATAATGCTGCACAAATGTAATTGTTTTTTCTTAAAATAACGAACATGACTTGTAGTTAAATTCTGCAGTACCTTTAAAAGTTAACACATATGTCCTAAAGCTTAACAACCTTGGGTAGAAAGTTAACATATATCAGTTAAAAGCTAACGTTTAACCTGAAACAATTCGCTATGTTATCATTTCTCCACATTTTACTCACGCAATTCATAAGTTTTCAAAAAAATTAAGTGTAAATATAACTTGCATTTCAGGAGGTTGCTTCGGGGTGTTCTGACATCTGGAAACATCTACAACTATAGTAGCTCGAATATGGATCTCCAGACACCCGATATTACGGTTGTGCTCCACCATACACTCCATATCATCTTTATTCTCAATCTCAAAACTCAGATCAGGGATCCTTTCAGATTTATAAACCATTGATAACGCATCATAAGGAACCTTCAACCTCTCAGCCACGTTAAACTTAAACTCAAAAAAAGAGGTTGCACACGTTACCCTTGACAACACTGCTCTCTCACCCAAGGAAACCATGCAAATAAGGGGGGTTCTCCGCCATAGATAAAGGGGATTTAAGAGATTTATGAAGGGCACTTTAGGACAAGTAGGGGGTTGAAGATCATAAGCCCTAACCGTATAAATCTGCCCTTTGCATCATAAATTGTCACACCCCGCTTTCCAAATACACGAGAATCGGAACGTGAACAAGCCCGCGACGTATTAGATTGAGAAGAAATATACACTGTCATTTTTTTCTCTCTTTTCTTTTCTTCTCAATCCAATACGCTAAGCGTCTGGAAATAAATACAATGCGAAGTCACAGGTCCCCGATCACAATCAGCAAGAATATAATGAACAAACTCAAAATAAAATAATACATATCACAAATGAATATCATCCCAGGCATAATATTTAGGTCAGCATGCCCTTATACAAGACTATTTGAATGCTGGAAAATATAAATATGAAATACATCGATCAGGCGGAAGATAAAAGTACTACAAAAGTAAACTAGGGTCATCAACTAACTAAAAGAGGTAACTAAGCTTCGACTTGTTCTCCTGCTCTGTATGCAAAGCTTTCCTACGGAGGCCCCTCTGGCTCATGTACTACTCCAAACTGTGGTTGTCCTTCCTCTAAATCTGATGTACATCCCGAGAGGAAAGGAGTACGTCAGCGTGCATGGCACACGGTAAGATCCCAAAAGGAAGAATAGAAACGGCCGTGCGACCAATGCAATAATGGTGATAATAAATAGAAACATGCAGCTGGAATACTAATAATCTAAATATAATTTACTACTAGAATAGAATAATCAAAAAAAATCCAAGGGGATCAACCAAGTAACAAGTCGATCATGCAGCTAGTGATCAGAATAATCATCTAAGTATAGGGTCATACACTAGATGTAATTAATACTTAAAAATCTATAACCCGAGACGTAGTACGTCGAGCAAAATAATCTAAACAATGAAACCCTCATGTATATACCATATGTCTCAAATTATAGATAATTAAATATTAACCCCGATCTATGTATGAAAAGAAATATAACTGGTCTGTATGTCACATGTATCCACAATCATCCAACTAATGAGGTCATGTAACCAGCCATTCTATAACAACTCACTGGTCCACATCTCAACAAAACTAACAAAGCCTTCCATAAGACACACAAGCACATTATACATATTTTACATGTTATTTGAATCAGAGAAGAATATTTTTATATATATAATTGGGTCCTCGTAAACCTGTCCGGGGGCCGCCTTCAAGTCAAGTATTGGCCCTCTGGCCCATGTATATAACACCCACGATATCACGATAACAGGAAAGCGCTATGCCCGTTTATATACATACTATATTCTCCGTCCAATTCCCCTTCATAATTAACCCCATGTTGTCAAATTAATAAAATAACTGTACATGAAATATCGTGCACTAGCTACGGAGTTACCGTGGAACGACTTCTGTAAAACTATGAAAATAATCATGACCCGTAACACGTCCAATCAAGAGTGCATCGTCTAGTCAATGCTATAATAATAATAATCAAGGAAACCTCATACTAGAATATCGATATCGAGGGAACTCGGGACTCCTCAAATCGGGATATCAATGTCGAGTGAGTATAGCCATGCTTTGAAGCACGCTTATAAATCATACTTTTAACATGAGTCGTCTTCATGTACAGTCTCTCCTATTGGATAACAACTAAGTGATTAAACAAGCTTCCATATAGTCATAAACTCCTAACGATTCTCAATCACAACAAGGAACAATCAATGCAACTAATCATGTACAACAATATCATAGCATATCAGATAATCAAAATTAAGAATTTGAATCATAAAATTGTTCTAAAATAACCTTCTAAAGTAATAAATGTATTTACTTTAAAATAATTCCTTTTACAATTTAAATTCTTTTAATTTAATTTCAAAATAATCCCTTTTTCCAAAATAAGTTAATTTCTAATTATTATAATAATTCAAAAAAAATCTTTTAAAAGAATAAATTCATAAATAATCTTTTTATAAGATACATTCTCATTAATTCAAAATAGGCTATTTTTCTAAAATAATTTCTTTTTAAAAATATTTATCATTCTAAAATAATTTCTTCCACAAGATAATTTCTAAACATTATTATAATTATTCTAAAATGATTCTTTTTCCAAGATAATTCCTTTTAAATTATTATAATTTTTCTAAAATGATTTCGTTCTCAAATAAATTCTTTTTAATTAATATAATTATCTAAAAATAATTCCGTTTCCGAAATAAATTCTTTTAATTTATCATAATTATTCTAAAAATACTAATTATCATATTATGATGATTTATCTAATATCATTCATCAAACAATCACACGCAGGTAATTATTAACATATCTAAAATTATCGATAATTTATAATAAATACAAAATTTAGATATGAGCAAGTTGGATCTTACCTTGGGGTATTGTTGAACTATACGTCGTTACCGTGTGAGGTTACGGGCCCGCGGATGAGGTGACGGTGACGCTACTTGCTGTTTCGGCGACGCACGCCAGCAGCCTCGAGAAGGCAACGACGGTGCAACGGCGCGGGAGACCGATAGCAGAGATGGGGCCTGGTGCGACGCGGCTGAGGTGCCGACGAAACAAGGCAGCGGGCCAAGGAGCTGGCGGCGGCGGGTGTCGCGCTGGTCAAGAGCCTGCGCTCGCGGCGGCGGCAAAGGCAACGAATGGGGCGTGGTCGGAACGCAGTGTGGCGAGGCAGCGGCGGCCTGCAGTGCGGGATTGGGAGGAGGCTGTGCCGAAGAGGCGCGACGGTGACGTTGGCGGGCGTTGCGTGATGGGGGGAGAGAGAGCAGAAGCGGTCGGGCTGTCAGGAGCTGGGCGAGCTCGGTTTGGCGGAGCTCAGGTGGAGAAGCTGCGGCGGGTGTTGGGCGAGCGGGGGGGGTAGGGGCCAGCGACGGAGGCGGTCGAGCTCAGGGGGGTTGCGGGTGTCGGAGGGTCTGAGGGCTCAGGTCGATTAGCTCGATGGCTGAAGCTGGAGAGAGTGAGTGGGGCTCTCGCCGCGGCTGTCGTCAGTTGATGGGGGGAGGCGCGCGGTGATTGGAGAGGGGGTCTTAGTGGTGACGGCGATGACATGGAGCGTGGTGGGGCGGTAAGAGCTTGGCTGGAGGTCTTGGAGTTGGGGGGGAGGCTTTGATGGGGCTGGCGTCGGAGCTCGGGTCGGCGAGCTGGAGGCGGGCCTTTGCGAGCGGAAGTTGGCGCGTCGACGACTGAGGCGTCGGAGGCGCGTGGTCAGGGAGGAGTTTGGGGCCTGTGGACGGTGTCGACGCTCGGGGGTTGAGCTAGGCGGCATGCGGGCTTGCGCCGGTTACGTCGGGAGCTTGGAGATGCTGCATGTGATGGGCGACGATGATGGAGAGTTGAGGTGGTGGTGGGTTGAGAGAGAAGGAGAACGAAGTGAGAGAGAGGAGCTAGAGAGAGAGAGAGAGAGAGATGAGAACGAGAGAGCTAAAGAGAGAGAGAGAGCTGGTGAATAATAGAGGAGAGAGAGAGAGTGAGAGAGAGAGTTGCGTGGGGGATTTTTGAGGAGGAGTGGGGGAAGCACCAGGTGGGGAGTTGCGTGAAATAGGGAGGGATTTAGGGGAAGTGGGGTAGGGGAGAGAGATGAAGAGAGAGACAGAGCGATTTATAGATGAGAGGGAAAACGCAGGAAAAATAGCCTTTTAAAATAATAATTAAAATACTAAAAAATTTATTCAAATAAATATTAAAAATTAACGTCAAAATAATAATGTTAATAACAATAATAAATAATTAATTATTAATTTAAAAAACTTTACCTAAACAATTAAATTTATAATTAGCAAAACCATTAAAATAAATATGAGGCTTAATTTTTTAATCATAGAAAATTTTAGGAAATTATGGAAAATACAAATACTCTTTTATAAAAATAATATTTAATATTTAGATACCAGAAAAATTATTTAAACACGTATTAGAAATTTACGGTCATTACATAAATACACTCTATTCAAAGACGAGTGGGTTAAAAGGATATATAATGGAGGGAGCGAGCCAAAATTCCCCCCCAAAACGGCCATCACCTCGCCTTAATTGTGACGGGAAGGGATCGTCAGCGATCAGATTTCGTTTTTGAGGCACGGAGAGAAAGGCAGGGGTATTTTAGGGTCTCTGGGTGCAAATACGGCTGAGAGAATGACATTTAGGGCTCAATTATATTTTTTTTTTGAATTTTTTAGGGCTTAGCCATATGGGCCAAAGTACATGGGTCTGGACCACATGAGAAGTCAAATTTTGGGGACTTGAATCAATTTTTCCGATATATAACTGTAATAAGTTTAAAAAACCTTGGGGGATATTCTTCCTACCAAATATACAAGTTAGGGTATATAAATAATGAAAAATTCCTCAAGGACCCAAAATATAAGACTAATAGAGGGGACAAGTGAGGTGTCCCATTCCTATTGGATAATGACTTGGTCATCATTAATGATGGCTAACTCATTATCCAATAAGAAGGGGACACATCACTTGTCCCTTTTATTGGTCCCATATTTTGGGTCCCCGTAGCAAAGCTCTATATATATATACACACACCATTTTTAATATTTAGATCCCAATCAACATATTCATCATTAAATCTGAAATCAACAAAAATATTTTAATCGCAATATGCATAAATCATACTTATTAAAGAAAAAAAATCATACCGATTTCGATCGTATATTTAATTTAGACATTCATTCATTCATGTTGTATCAGGTTTAAAATAAGAGAAAAATGTGTCTAGGCCCCAAAAGTAGAAACCTCATGTGACACGACCCATTGTATTTTGGCTCATGTGATTCATATTGGCCAAAATATAAGGGGCCGAGTCACAATGAGTCCCTGCTTTTGGGGCCTGGACACAATTTTCCCTTAAAATAATATCAAATAAGAAATCATTGGTGAGCCCAAAAAAGAAATAGGCAAAAAAAAAAATGAGGAAGAAGGAAAAACCACTAGCGGATCGGACCAGTGAAATCCGACTCGAACCAAACCATCACACACAAACACACACGTATCTAGACTACCGAGAAATTAGTTAGGGGTTTTTCGATATTAGGCTCTTAAATTATTAGCATTTTGATATCAGTCTCTCAAATCTTCACATTTTGATATTGGTCCCTTAAAAATTATTAGTATGTTGACATTAGTCCCATAGTTAGTTGATGTTATAACATTAAAGGAATATTCTGTTAACTCTAACGCCTCGTTTGGTACGCGGGAATGAGGAGGAATGGAATGCAATTCCCACTTCCCATTCCCTCATACCAAACTCACCAATATTTTAGATGTTGGAATGACCATTCCCTAGGAATGATCATTCCCACTATTTGTGGGAATGAACATTCCAAGTGAGAAGATAAGGAATGGTCATTCTCATTCAAGTGAGAATCAAAAACTAGTTAGGTATTTTTCAATTATATCCATATTAATAATAAAGAATGTTTGGGTGAGGCGCTATGCAAGTGGGCAATTTTAGATTGATAATTTAGGCTAGTATATCATTTTGCTATTTCGAAACTTATTATTTTAGTTGGTATTGTTTTATGGATTTTTGCTATTATGAATTGAGTGATTTTGATACTTTATCAAATAAGTTAATTTATATATCTAGAACTGTGGATTGTGGATATCATTCTTTTTTTTTTGGACCTATGAAAGATACGATAATCTTTTTTTTTTATTTTTCTTTAATTTTTAAGACTAAGAAATATCGAGTATTGTTTAAAAAATATAAACAAAACATACACCTGATGGATAACACGAGCATTAGTATAACACATACCTAGATTAATATAACATATGCGTATATAAAATTATTTAGTTATTATCATTAATGTTTATTTTTTATCTTATTAAAAATCTATGTTGTTGTAAGGGCATTATTAGAAAATGAGATTTCATTCTCACTTGTGTACTAGTGATATCAAACATGGGAATGGGAATGAGATTTCCATTCTAGCTTCATTCTACGAACGCACCCAAACAAGAGAATGAGAATGACCATTCCATTCCTACATGCAATCCATTCCATTCCTTCTTCCATTCCATTCCCAAGTCTGTCCATTCTCGCGTACCAAACGAGGCGTAACATTTTTAGGTGGATCGGCCATTATAGCCCTCTGATTATAAACCCAAACCTATTATTTATTTAACTCATACCCATTTACAACCCTCAAACCCATTAATTGCAAACCTAAACCCATTTAGACCCGTATCTTCTTCCTTTCATCCATTTGATTTTAAACAATTATGGGAAAGAGGAGATTTTGCTCAATTAGGAAAGTGTTGGTGAAAAAAAAGATTAGAAGCATCCAAATTCAATGAGTCGGGGATAGTTTGATAATTACCCACCTAAAGTTAGCACTAACATTGTCACGATCCCAATTTTCGAGCCTAAAAGGAATATTGGAGCCGGACTAAACCTGTAAAAAATCTTCCAAAAATATACATTCATCAAAAGACCATTAAAACATTCTCTTCATTAAACTAAAACCAACAGTAAATATTTTCTATAATCCCAAAAGTCAACATTAATACGATTTACTTGATATAAACAAATATTCCTCAACTTGAAATAAAAATAGACCTAAAGGAAAGAATCTCATTATTACAAAACTCTTAAATTATCAACTAAACATCAAAAACTTTATTTAACCTTCACCTAGAAGGTAATAACAATCTCCAATTTTATTCATAAAAGGCCTGCTCGGGAAGACCGTCTAATTCTCCGGAAAGTATCAGTTGAAAGCCCCTAATTGTTTCCGCGAGACCAACATATTTTCCTGGAGAACCTGTAAAGACTTATGCCAAATACGAGATATAAGGACCGCTACTACAAGCAGTACTACACCTTTGATCGTGAAATATCGATTGCTTGTTGAACCCTGTGAATCACGTGAAAGTAGGATACTCCAAATTCGGGGGTCAAAGAGTTACTCTGTTCTAAGAATTTGAAAATCATCAATTCCAGCTAATCCCGAGAATTTGAAAAGAATGAATACAACACAATGAGTTTACAACTCAATAAGTGGATAAATTCATACATTAAACATTGGTTTTACAAAACTAAAAATAAATTGACTTGATAAGCAAAACACTAAAATAGTAGAAAACCATAATGCAACATTTTTAAAATATATACATGAAATGGAAATAAGCAGGCCACGTCTCAATGGAGTCAACACTTTGATATTCCGATTGACTTGGCAAACCCCACTATTATCTAACCTGTGGTCAGGATGGTGAGACCCAAATTTGGGCTCATAGAGGCACATTGAGCCCTATTTAGATGACTTACTTATCTTCGATGTATACCAATATATTGACTTGAGATGCGTATGTTTAAAAAGAAAAATGAACAAAGTTCATAACCAAGTATGTTATACAGAAATGACGAAGGCCAACCAATAGTGAAATTTACCACATATGCATCTCAACCTACTATATGACAAGACATAAATACGATAAAGAAAATAAGTATATGCTTATACAGTTATACCAAATATCCACGTGCACCAATTCAAACAACAATTAGTATGCGAGCAACCATACAAAAGGGGATAATCCGTCAAAACAAACTTACATATGGTCAATCTAATTTTATATGAAAAATACGCAGCAAATAATATACAAATTCACCACTTACACAAACCCGAAAGACTATCGGAAATCAGTCACAACGTCTCCTCGAAATCCCTTGGAATTCCTACATAATATTTACAACTAATCATCAAAACTACCATATAAGTTATAACTCGAACGCCTATAAAAATAATTTTAAGATATACTAACTTAAGTTAACTATAGTAAAATCAATCAACAACCCTATAGCCACGGTTAAGCATTGTATGCATAACAATTTTTTTTTTCTTAATAGAACTCAAGGCCACAGAAGGCACGGAGGCAAACCAACAAGAGGCAAGAGGACCAAGCCTTGGTCCTCCATAGCCATGGCCCCAAAAATGAGCTATGACCTTGTGCTTCTAAGTGTAGAAATAAAAATTACCTTGAGTTAATCATATTGATCCCCACCTTTAGCTCTACCTCTAGGGTTTTCTTCCTTTTTCCGTTTTTTTTTTTTTTTTGTTGTGCGGCGAGACAAAGGCTAGTGTTTTGGGTATTTACTATTTAGGATGTAACTTACTAATAAAACCCTCTAACATTTTATATATAAAAGTTCTTTTACTTTTCTTTGTTTTATATATGTATATAGCTAATAGAAAAAAATTAGGATTATTACAAACCTAATCACATATCATCATTTTTAACCATGATCTCAATATCAACAATTAAAGTGTAATTGAGGGACTAATATTAAAAATGAAGATTTAAGGGACTAATATCAAATTCAATATGACGTAAGGGACCAAAACGAAAAACCCCAATTAGTTATCATTCGCACGTAGCAATTGGACAAAATAAACCCTGCTCAAGTTCCACCTGCTCTCTTTCCAGAAAGCGGTGGGTTGGGGGTAAAATCGTAAATTCAAATCATCTTTTCGTCGAAATTTAATAATACTCGGTCCAAAAGAACAACGATAAACATGAAAAATAGTGGACAAGCCCTCTTCTCATAACTCGCAGGATCGATAACCAAATAATTTGGGTAATTTTTTTCTTTTTGGTGATCAAAATTTCTTTCATCGAAGTCCATATTTTGTTCTTCATGTTGCAATTAATAATTTATTGCATATAAGTTTTTTTTATTTTATCCTTTAGTTTGTGATTTGTGGGTTGACCTAAGATGGGGTTTTGCGATTCTTTCAATTTGTAAATTGCATCCATCCCTTTTTGTTATTTTTTACGGTGATGCTTGTGTATCTTGTAGAAATTTTTGGGTTATTGGTTAATCTGAGTTTGGAGTGATATGGGTTATGTTTATTTTGTTCAGAAATTAGAAATTTAGTGGGAGTAGACCATTAGTATCTTGTTTATTCTGAAAACCCTAGTGGTGGCTTTGATTCTAAGGTCATCTCTTTATACACTTGCTGTTAATTCAAAGTCACTGGTTAGATGAAATTTTGTTCTGGATTTATAGAGAAAGGAGAAAGATTGCTCTTCTTGGTTTTTTTTTTTGGTCGATTGAGGGCATTGTATGATGATATTGTGTGAGATGGAAATTTTAGGAAAAAATGAAGCCATTATACAATTGAAATGTGGTTGGACACACATTACTTACTACCTATTTGATTGCTTATAACATGCTTGATGTATAATAGAATTTAGGTGAAATTACATATTTGATTCATAAGAATCAAGTGGCATAGAAATATGTGATCATGCTAAAATGCACTATGATTTTTTGTACTACTTTCATTTCCTTTTTATGTTTCTTTATTTCTCCAAGGTCATTTTTCCTTTGTCTATATAAAGATAAGATTTATCTATTTTTCCCCAGGTAAAATACCTTGGTTTGTAATCATGGCTTTTGCCATTTAGCATAATGCCCTAATAAATCAAGCATTTGCTTTTCTGCTTCTTATTCGTTTTCCCAATTTGGTATAGGTTTTAAGTTGCATTTTATTTTTCACTATAAAAGGAGCCATCATATTTTGATTATATTTAAGATTATACGTCAATCTCTGATGTATTGTAGGATCATGAGTCTTGATGGTTATACAGTGGAGGTTTCTAATCTTTCACCTCGTGCAACCGAAAGAGACCTGTATGACTTCTTTTCTTTCTCTGGGGCCATTGAACACATTGAGATCATCAGGTGCTTGGTGCCTTTTCTTCACAATCAGACTTTTTAGCTAATGAATTTCTTTCTGTTAATTACCTATAACTTTTTAGCTAATGAATTTCTTTCTGTTAATTATCTTAAAGTCCCAGATAGTTGGGACTAGGTTTGATGTGTATCCTTATGTATCAGTTCTGAAAATGCATTTCCGAACAGATCCGGAGAGTACGCTTCCACTGCTTATGTAACATTTAAGGAACCTCACTCCCTAGAAACTGCTGTTTTGCTTAGTGTAAGTTCCCATTTATGCTGAAATATTATAAAATAACTTGCTGATTAATTGTATTCCTCTTTTCTTTCTTTCTTTCTTTTTTCTTCCAAGAAGAAAAATATGATTAATGATGAACTAATCTTGTGGATTCTTGACTTTTTGTTTCTGCTCTTCTACTTTGTACATTATCCTTTCTTGCTATAGCTAACTAGAGATTTGAGATTGATGAAAACTTTTCTGTACATGGGAAAAACGACATCTGTCTGATTGTTGATTCTGACAATTTCCCAATTACAAAGTGTTAAATTGATTTTCTATTGATTAACAAGTCCAGAAATTTCTGGATTTCAATGTTTAATCTTAAGTTTTAGAGCATCTGGTTTATTCAATCGCCATTTTGATGTATATTAGATGTTGAATTTGATTTGTGAAGATATTGATTCTGCCTCTCATGTTTCACATTATCACTTTGTTTCATAAGGGATATTTTCTGTTAATTTAGCTTTTCATCAGTTGACTTTGCCTTTCCTTCTGTCAGGGATTGAAGATTTTATTTGGTGAACCAAGCAATTGTCGCTAACACTATTGACTATTCTAAACAATCTTCTGAACTTTTACTTAGTGTCAGCTGTAATTCATCTTTTTAATTCATCTTTTTAATTCATTGTTTTGTTAAACGGGCTTGGTTGCCTTATGCAATCACTTATCTGTTCAATATAATGAACAGTTCATGTTATGATCAAACCTGGCCTCATAAATTCATATTTCAGCCACCAATAAGCTTGTATCCTTATGATTAGTCTAAAAAATTAAAAAATTGACATTTTATTTCCTCAGGGTGCAACAATTATTGATCAACATGTCTGCATCGTTCGCTGGGGACAGTATGAAGAACCTTCTAGTTTTTGGGACAGGCCTACATGGAGCGTTGAAGATGACAATGATCCCATGGTACACATCTGAATAATTCCTTTGTGTGGCTAAGTTTTATTATTTGAAGATAAATCCAAACTAAGTTCAGTTTTATTCTTAATGCTATATCTGTGACTTGCTCATACTTCAATGATTAAAGATTTTCTTTCCTATCCTTGTTCTGCTCTTTGACTTCCCAGTAATATCAGAGTGGGTGAGCAAAGGTGAAAATGTACACACACGAAAAACAGTGCATCGAATTGTCATGAAATGGCTCCTACGTACTTAACCGGTTTTTGTTTCTTTTTCTTTTTTCTTATCTCATTTAGGAATCGTTAATCTCAACCAGCTTCAAACTTAACTGAGAGAGCATACCTCTTTTCTATTATTTTCTTCTTTGTTCTTATGTTTCAGTTTGATTCATTAATAAGGTTGTTGATAGTAAATAAGCTTTTGGGAAGTGCTCTTTTCCATCAAGATTTTCTCCTAATTGTTGATAGTAAATAAGCTTTTGGGTGTTCCCAGAAAACCATATTTGATAGAAAACTGTTATACAGGAAGCATTGCAGGTTGAAGCCTGGTGTTTAGAAGGGCAGTATGCATCAAAATACATCTTTAGATGACATTGCTATTATTTAAAAGTTTAGCCATGTCACAAAAAGAGTGAATTGCTGAAAAATCAAATGTAAACCATGTATGTGCACATGCTTAATATTGTATACTATCGTTTTCAGATTGACTCATCCATGCTATATGATGATTATAAGTCAAACCAATACAAATCCCCTTTCACCATCTAAAATACTAGTAGAGGTTGAAGAATGTAGGGAAGGTTGCTAGAAGCAAGGTATTGCTAGATTTCACTATGTAAAGCTCATGTTAATTTCATGACTAGATCTTCTCACAGAAAAAGCTAAGTTGCATACTTGCATGGGTATGGGTATGGATACAGGTAAGGGTGCAGGTACGGGTATGGGACACGTCAAATTTGTAAAAGGTAGGGTACGGGGACACAGCTATAAATATGTACGTTATGTACATTTATATGTATTAATAGTAATAACATACATAAGATCAATATTATTTTTTTCATTTACATATGATCAATATATTAGAAATAGATGTGAAGTGTAGAATGTGCATCCGAGAAGTGTATGTGGAGTATTTTAAATTAAAGCATGTAGTATATAATTGAGTATATGCTTTAGCAAACGCATGCATATATTCAAGAAGTGTCCAAGAAGTTTGGATACGTGTACGTGTCGGGTATGGGCACGGCTTCCAAATTAGAAGCAGCCGGGTAACATAGAAAAAAAAGTAATGGGTAAATTTCTAACACGCGCGCGCACACACAGAAGAAAGAGGCCAATTATGAGATAACTCCCCTATACTTCCCACCTTAAGTTTTGTTGGATAACCCCCAACTAACAGCTCTACATTTGACTGCACACATGAAAATCACATGCGTCAAAACATCTACAATGCATCAGATGGAAAAAAAGACTTTCATGTACTTTTAAATAAATTTAAGAGTAAATCTCACATAACTTCCCATCCTCTACAGGCTTCTCATATGCACCAATTCAGAACCACTCCAAGTGAAGCAGCAACAATGGCACAGGAAGTAGTCAAGACCATGCTCTCCAAAGGCTACATCCTCAGCAAAGATGCATTAGCCAAGGCTAAAGCCTTTGACGAATCTCATCGAGTCTCTGCCACTGCTGCTGCCAAAGTGGCAGAACTGAGCAATAGGGTTGGCCTCACCGACAAAATCTGTGCTGGGGTTGATGCAGTTAGGTCGGTGGACCAGCAGTATCATGTGTCAGAGACGACCAAGAAGGTGGTTTCGGCCACTGGGAGGACTGCTGCTTCTGTCGCGAGCTCGGTGGTTAACAGTAGCTACTTCTCTGCAGGAGCTATGTTTGTTTCTGATGCTCTTAGTAGAGCTTCTAAGGCTGCAGCTGAGCTTGCAAGCCATGGCAATGGGCATTGAAGCCAAGGGCTTCTTTTTGTAAATAAGTAACGAAGAGAATTGGTTTATGGTGAAGGGTTACATTATTAAGTGGCTTGTGTGTTCAGTTGCTGTGAAGATCAATATTACTTGGTATCTGTAATCATGTTGCCTGAATGGACATGATAAACCTCTTCAGTTGTATATCATAGCTAATGCGATCTGTGTCTGATGTCCTGCCCTTTCTTTATGCCGGTTGACCGAGTCAAAGACAGGAGATTTGGGGGTAGACTAGAGAGAATTTGGTTGTAAGCGATAATAAAAGATTCGATAATTTGGTTGAAACTTTGTTGCTGTTGTTGTAGCCTGCATTTTGTCCCTTTTGTTGAAGTTGATGATTGAGTTGGGCTGGTTCTATTATATCTCATCCCTCTGTTCTGTTCAAAATGTACGCACCCATAAATCTTCTGTGCGCCGACTGCTGAAGGAGGAGGACGTTTGAAGCTGTCCTTGATGGTGCCATTTTCCTCTTGCAGTATGAAGTCTCAGTTGTTTGGTGTAGTATTTCTTTCCTTGTGCTGTGCACCAGAGTTAAATGGATGTTAACATTTTCATCTTATGATCTGATGCTGAGATCTCACCAATTTTCAGCGTCGTTCCTCAAATTAACAAAATTACATTTTCACCCAAGGAAAGTCCCGTAAAGGCTACGATATTCGTGATTGGTCCCTTTCATGACAATCATAATATCATCCGCTACCAATAGGTGACAGAATCCATGAGAAGCTAAGGTACATCTTATTCCGAAACAGGAACATAGCCTTGAGAGATACAGATGAGGTGACAAGGACACTGCACAAGTCACAAGAAATCGAACGAATACAGATGAAATTAATCGAATAACAAGAGTTAAAAAAAAAGTTTTTTACCCAGTTGGAATTGCTGAAATATAAAGTAATAAGACATGAAAATTGTTTCCTTCCTTTAGTAAATTAATTAAGAACGTTATCAGCCAAACAAATGGTCAGTTTTGCCGGAGTTATTCGTTGATTAAGCTAATTAAATACAAGGTGACAAAAGAAAAGGACACGACAAAGAAAACAAGAGATCTCCTCAACCGCAACACACGATGGGAGTTGTACCTTGAGAACTCCAATATAGAGGCAAATTCTATGTGTTACTATAATATAAACTAACAAGAATTTAACCCTCCTGCTAACTTGGACAAGAACACTAAAGTTTTCTTCTTTTTTTTTTAATAACTCATCCCAGACTCGAATATAAGACCGTGGAAGTCATATTAGAGCCTCCTAGCCATTCGGATCGCCTACGATGAGTATAAATTTTTTGATAAACGTTTAAATATGTTTGACAAAAACTTATGCAAAATTAATCTTTTTTCCTCTCAGAGAAGGGGCTCTTATCTAGGTTATCTTTGGACCACCTCCACCTTGGTTCAATCCAGCCCCGGTTAAGATCTTAACCGGATTAGTGTGAAGTTGCCAAACACAACCTTAAGAAAATCATTAATCGAGGTTAATGCATGCTTGGAGTTTTGAGGATGGTAATATCTCGTAAGAAAGATTGACTGACACTGTATGAGCTAATTTTTAATGTACACCGTATTTGTTTGTAACAGCTTAACTATCAACTAGGTTTTCATACGCAAAGAACTCAGATCTCTATAAAAATGAGAGGAAACAAAAGGGAACATCGATCACACATCAGACATGAGCAAAAGAAACGTACACTTTTTCAACTAGGTTTTCATGCGTTGCGTCATGGACAAACTCCATAGGCACTCAAGAACATAAAGATCAAACTAGGATCGTAACAAATAACAAAACAATAGAATGTCAAAGTGATGAGACATTGCTCTACAAATTTAGATGACAAGTAAGAAGCATGTCACAAAAAAGCAATATCTCAATCCTTAAAAAGTTTCAAAGTGTCGTTACTATAATTTCATCATTATTACACTAAGAACATAATCTCACGCTCCCCTACAACTCAACAATCCCAATTCCAATCCCAAGACCAAAAAATTCAAAACAAAAAACCTCAAATTAAAATGAGAGTTTATAAATTATCACCCTCTTCCCCTATACAACAACCTTCATATCAAAACAAGCAAAATTCTTGGTATATCACAAACAATACGAGCACCTTACAAGCCCATTCTCATTACAGTCAGGACATCGCCGGAAACCACCACCAACCTCCTCCTCCTCCTCCTCCTCCTCCTCCTCCTCGACGAACACCTTACAACTCCCTGAGCACGTTTCGCAAGGAACAAACCGGACCCCGCCGCAGCCCTCGCAACCTCCGCCTCCTCCTCCTTTTCCGATCGACTCGCAATCCTCCAACTCTCTAATTAACTCCCCTGCCTCATGCCTTGCCTTCACTTCCTCGGCCCCTCCCAAATACCTCCCGTTGGCGAAAACCCTGGGGAGGCGACACCCCCCGAATCCAGACCCCAGTACCTCATTCAGTTCATCCTTGAATCCTCCATGCATCGAGACATCTCGCTCATCGACCTTAACTCCGTACCCCTGTAATATAACCTTCACCGCCCAGCAATCTTCATAGGTCTTTCGAACTCCTCGGAGGCTGGTGAAGTAAATTACCACCCTCTTTTCGGAATTGGGAGGAGATTTTTTGCCCTTTTTAGCGTCGATTCTCTGCTGGAACTCTGTGATTCTCTCTTTGACGATGGAAGATGGTTTCTTTATGGGTTCGGGGGATTTGAGCAGGGTTTGATGCTGAGGAGAGAGCTCGCTGAGGGCTTTTCTGAAATTTGAGAGGATTTCGGGGTCGAAATCGGAGACGATTGGCTCGTCGGGGGTTGATTCAAGCCACTGGGGTTTGGGCGATGGTGCTGCATTGTCGAAGGACGAGGATCTTTCGATGGCGGCGGATGACCGGCGGCTGAATTGGGCCTCGGCCTCTTCGAGGCCTTCCATGAGCTCCCAGGTGTTGATCGTTTCGGGCTCGGTGAGGGTTTTGGGGATTCGGGCCTCGATGAACTGCGACCAGTTTTTGATGTCGTTGGTTGTTTTCATCATCACTTCGTCGTCGACGTCGGAGGAGGAGGAGGTGGCGCGGTTCGCCGGGCGGAGTCAGGCGAGGGACCCGAGGGTGGTGGAGGTGAGGGCGACCACGTGGCGGTTGCTGTCGGACGACCTTGCGGGAGGAGCCGGAGGCGGCGACCGGCATGATCGCGCTGCGGGAGTACGGCGCGGATTCGCCGCGGGCGGCGCGGCGGCTCTTTCGAGCTCGTGCAGCCCATTCTGGGTGCGAATTGGGCGTTTTTTTTTTAATGGTGGGGGTAGAGATGTATTTGATTAATGGAGGATGTTTCGGGATCTGGACAACATTATTCCCTCTGAGAAATGAGCTTTGTTATTGAGAAAAGAGAAGCTTTTGACGTCAAAAGCGAAGTGAAATATAAAAAAAAAGTTAGACTTTTGACATCAGAAAAAAGGTGAAATGGATCCAAACCCAGATGGGAACTAGCAAAAGATGAGATTTTGATTCATGGGGATGAGAAAATTCGTACAAACGAGAAGAATCACGATGGCAACTACGAAATTTTTTGTTGAGAATGAGACTGGGTCCTTCGGC
>NC_033796.1:2272239-2282686 GCF_001876935.1 Asparagus officinalis
AAACAGAGGGCGTCGAATGGCGAAGAAAGGATCAAATAACAATTATAAAAAAATATAAAAAAAATCGGGGAACAAGAGTCAAAGAAAAGGAAATAACGAAGAAGAAAACAATGGTTGAGACTTTTGTCTGGAATTGGAGAGAGAACCCGAGAGATGAGGGGGAGCGAGGAGAGATTTGTAGGGAGATCAGATCAGTCCTCTGTTTTGATGGGTACAAGGCAAAAGACAGAGAGGGAGAGATTTAAGAAATAGAAAATATTATTTAGTGGAGGAAACGTTTGGTTTAAGGGCAGTTTTTGCTTCTTTTTTTTTTTTTTTGATTTCAGTCTAACATCTAAATATGATATTAATATATATATATAAAGGAGTTTTTGTATTTCTAATTTAGGGCTATAAATAAACTCTATTCTAAATTTTTTTGCTTTCTTTCTCTTATTACGTTTTGAAAAATTCCCCAAGCATCTAAAATATAGGACCAACATGGGGAGCATGTGATGTGTTAATGATGGCCAGCTCATTATGCAATAGGAGGATGACACATCCCCTGTTCTTCCTGTTGGTCCCATATTTTGGATCACTGTAGCAAAACTCATAGTTATTTATCTGAAGAATTTGTAAGCAAATTGTAATTTAAGATACATTTATAAATTTCCTTTCATTGACATGGCATCCATGTACGTGCACAGGGTGGGTGCCGTCACCCACCCTACTTTTGGTTCTCTTCGTTATTTTACCTTTTGTCTCAAAAGTTAGAGCAGTTTTTTATTCCAAAGCTTAGCTTTTGTAACAACTTTGCTGATCTCGTCACCAAACTTAGAGGTTACCACCCACTCAGCATAAATGGCATTTAAAGAAGCTCAAACTGAACGCATCAGTTCCATTCATAAAAGAGAGATTCTTTTATTTCTCTACTAGTTGAATAAATGGTAGAAATGTTACTGCTTCTTCCCTGTTATAATAATAATATTCATGCACATTTACTTTATTAATTAACTGGCATGTACCGATTTACGACACGTGCTAAAATGTTCCTTCGAAGAAATTAGAGGTTTTTTGCTTATAGAACCAAAGTTATACTTCCATTGACCGAAAAACCCACCCAGTTCTATATGTTCTAATAAATCCAAGGTACAAAGTTCCTCTACCCTTAAACTCAACATATAGAACGCAAAGTTTATAACTGCACAATAGAATGTATAAATTTATTCTTTAGGATGCGTAGTTACAAATTATAGTTAATATAGCTACATACCATTGGATGTATGGCTGTGTGTTCTATATTTTGGGTTTGAAGGTAAGCAAACATTGTATCTTGGATTTATTTGAGCATATAGAACTGGGCGGGGTATTTTGGTTAATGGAAGCATAAGTTTGGGTTTATAAGAAAAAACTCCAAGAAATTATAATGTCTCTTATTCACGTGAAGTTAAAAAATCAATTTTCATGTTAATTTACAGGTGATCCTACGCAGAAGTCTCTAGACTGCAGATCAAAGTACAAGCTAGATAGAGATAACCATATACATAAAAATAATGATAGTGGTACATCCTCTATCACACTTCTAACCACGTCATCTCTTGCTACAGTGTGCGTGGCCCACTTGAGATTTTAATTTCCCTAGTCTCTATACATAATGTCGGTGACCTAGCTTAGACCAATTGCATCATTAAGGAAGCCTCAATAATTGACTAATCTTATTGGTTGTTAATTAAGATGATGACACTATCAAAATAAAATAAAAATTATTTTGGGTCAAACATTACGTCTCTTGAGTATTTCCTCACAGTAGGCCCCAAATGCAATTAGGGTATACTTAAGTCTTAATAAGGGAGGAATTGATTAGGTGAGAGAGGGTCCATCAAGATTATTAGAGATTATTAATTCATTGAGATTAAGTGCACACCGTTAATGTGTACTCTGTTTTTCTTTTTCCAACAAAAAAAAAATTGCTGTTCGTCTATTTAGTATATCAACGTCTAAACTATTTGGAAGGGATCATTGCTAATTGGAGTCTGGAGAACAAGAAAAAATGGAACTTATATTTAGAGTCCAATCGTAAATATTAAATAGTCGCATATAAATAAGGTTTTTCCCCTCAAAGAAACCATTTTAAAAACAGGTCAATGTATAAAAGTTATTTTTCATTTTTAGTTTATATGCAAACCATCTTTAAAGTGGATTTTGGTTCTAATCAACCACCTCTCACTGAAAAATTTTCACTAAAAATTCAATAACATCCTTAAAAAACTCACATTCAAGACATGTGACTCATTTTGTTAATGATTAGACTTAGTTAGAATACAAGTTACGTACTTTAAACATATATTTTTTTAAGCTTATATTTTGATTTTTAGTTGAATTTAACCAGGAAGTGATTGATTGGAAAAAAATCCACTTTCAAGCCGGTTTACGTATAAATTAAAATTCAAATGTGATATCTATATAATAACATTATTTTAAAGATTGTTTCTAGTTAAAAAAAAGCCTACAAATAATTTCATTGTGCTTTTGGGGGTTTTAGAGATTTGCGGTTGACTGAATTTTAATACTTCCTTAATTGAGTCTATACTTTTGGAGTTGGGGGTGCAGTACTTTTACTTGTTACTAACCTTTTGTTTATTAATAAAAATCAAGGCGCGGCTTTGAAGTTTGTGAGTCCATTTTTTTTAAGGGAAAAAAATTGTGTTTCAATAAACAATGGGCCCACCTCACCTGCAAGTCGCACGCTTCAAGGATGGAACTGGATCAAATCCTGCCTCTCCCATCATCGATCATCATCAAATTTAAGAGAGGATAGCAGCCAATTCAATGGGCCCACCTCAAACTTGGATCAAATTAAGTGGGTGTTTTAGAAGTAAAAAAACCTAAAATATATTTTCTTGTATTTCTTAAAAAAAATTATAGGAAATTTTTTAAGAAGTCAAAATATATAAATTTTCTTATTTTTTATACTTTACTCGTTTGGTTCAAAACAAGAAAATGGATCCATTACTTTATAGAACTAGCAAGTTTTTTTTTTTGGTTACATATGTCAAATTTATAAAAAAAGTATCAACTATCATATTTATCACTTTATAACGGCTAGTTTAACGGCTAGTTTTACATTCTCAAATCTTATAAAATCCTTCTATCCTCAACTATCCATGAACACAAAATTTTCATAATTGAAAAACATGAGTAAGGACTGAGGTCCGCGTTTTGCTGGCGAAACGCTCCATTGAGGGTCGCGTTTTGATGGAGCAACTCAGGCCTGAGGTCCACGTTTTGTTTGTGAAACGCTCCCTTGAGGGTCGTGTTTTGATTGTGAAACGCTCCTTTGAGGGTCGTGTTTCAATTGGATCACGCATGGCTCATATTTGGGCTCATTAACATGAGACTCGTGTTCTAAAGTCGAAATGTGAGGCTCGTGCTGAGGCTCACAAACACGGAGTTCGTGTTGGTTGAGGGATCAGCTTTCTCGGAGATGTGTTTGTCGTAGGGATCTCCTCCTTCGTCTAGCAATGTTTCTCTTGGTATGTCTCAAGGCTTTTGCAGCTTCACTATCTGTGTTGATCAAGTTCGTCGCTGCAATGAGCCTTTTGTGACTCGATACCCATCGTTTTGGTGCGGGTGTAAAATCTTCAACTTGATTAACAAGTTTAACTGTAGCTGAGCCAACTCCTTCAGAGGATCGGCTATCTGAGCTATCTATTCCAAAGGAGAGGCCCTCCTTTGGTGATTCGGTCATAATTGGAGCTTTAGTCTTCTTGGAGACTTTGCGAATCTTGTGCATAGCCTCGAGACTAAGGGATCCAGATGAGAGTGCTTCCTCGTACTTGGCTTGGTCAAACTCCACAACAAGAGTTTTGACCATTGTTCCAGCGAGATTGACGTCGGATTACGCCACCACTTCTTCATCGGTGAAGCTAGTCTCCAGCGGAGGCGACATCTTTTGTTTGTGGGAAAATTAAAGAAGAAAATAGAATAAAATTCTGTATTTATCCCTCTAACTAACTTAGAAAAAGAATGAATACAATCTCTCTTTGCAATCTCTCTCTAACTGATTTAGAAAAATAAATTACAACTCTTCTATATCAGTTTCCCGGTTTACAAAAGAGAGAAGGAATCGAGGGAGATCATTCCTTTTGTTTAAACCTGGGTTCTTCTCGGTATCGATAAGAGTTTGATTCTTGTATCCCGTTGACGATCCGATCGTTTCGACTCGTGGAACACGGTCTATTTCTCTTTAATTGACATTGAGGAGAACTTGCGAGGTAAGTTTAAAACTCTTAACGAGTTAATAACTCTTAGCGAGTTTAAAACTCTATGAAAGAGTTAATTTGAAAAAGAAGATTAATCCTTTTTTTATTTAACCAAAATCAGTTTTCAAGCCAAGACCAAGGCTCCAAAGATCCAATCTGAAAGATCCCTCAAAAGCTCTAGCCGAAGATCCAAAGGTGCCGACAATTGCTGACCAACTGATCTCCTTCTCCCTCTCCAATCTCGATCTGCTAGAAGATCCGATTTAAGCTAACTTTTTAGCTATTTATAGGGGATTAAAGGGTGTAACTAACCCCTAAAATCGCTCCTTAGTGGGGTGTAATCCCTCTCAAATCATGGAAAACGGTTTTGGAACTGTTCAGCTCGTGTTTGAGCGAGTCAAACACGAAATCCGCGTTCTAGGAATAAAGTTTTGTGTCTACAACTGAAGACGAAGTGGTGAACCCCCGTGTTTTATTCTTGGAAAGCGGATATGAGTTCCGCGTCTCGTTCTTGGGATGCAAAGATGAACTCGACATCTTAAGTTGAAGAGACCATCAACTTGTAGTCTCTTTTGTTGGAGCGTTACAAAGATTGTCGTCTTGTAATCTTCGTCTTGGCTCTTTAAAATGTGAGAGTCGTCATTTGTAACTCTTGTTGATGATTATGAAGGCCGTCAAATCAGAACTTCCATCGGCTGTTATGAATGTCGTTGAATTGTAATCTTCGTCGTTTTTCATGAAAATCTTTAAATTATACCCTTCTGGAAGTCAACGAATTGTAACTTTTATTATCAGTGCTTGATGGGAATCAACTATCTGCAGTAATTTTTAGACAGCCTACAACCATTCATAGCATGTAGAACTTTATTGAAGTACCTACTAACCGCTTTACCTGATCTTATGAATTCGGTCCTTGTTACTCTATTTTTTTTCATGACCCACTATGCTCATGAACATAGCGAGTTGTTCTTCAACTTGAAGGTGTCTTGTATCCTTTAAATAAGCATTTTTTCGCAAAAAATCCGTAAGTTTGAAAAATTCCTTAGTCCCCATTCTAATATAAGACCTACAACTATCACTATGTTCTTCAAAGATACGCTCGAAGTGGGCGTTTCTAAAAAAAATTCTCATCTTATCCTCTCTTGAAGCATTATAAATTGATTTGCGCTTAGCACACAATCTTAATAAACAAGCTATGATTGTAACCATGGAAGATATAGACGTATTAGCACACATCTTCTTTATTTGTTCTTCATCTACACCATCCATCTATATTAATTACAAAAAAATATAGTTTAAAACTTTTATGCAATAATAGAACATAGCCATGCAAATGGTTGAACTCATGATGGTGATGTTTGCATATAGAATTTTGTAGCTATTACCAAATAATATTATTTATAACACTATAATAACATAAAAACAACTATCCAATGATATATGCTAGAATTATCAAGCATATGAATGATATCTTGTCAATATTTTCTCATCCAACAATTTAATAGACTCATTTTCAGTTACATTCATGCCACAATAGTAGTAAAATCAACAACTAAATAAGAACAGGAATTCAACCGTAGTAGATCGAAAAATCCAAACCCATAACTAGGCCATAATTTTCTTTATAGTCAAGTTCTCAAATGATTGATGATTTTAACATGCTAATTAAGCCACAATAGTAACAAAATCGAGAGCTAAGCAAGATCTGATAATCGACTGAAAAATTAAATGAAACAATTGAAAAATCAATCGAATAATCCCGAATAATCAAGGGGGCTTAGGGGTTTATTTTTATACCTCAACAACTTAGAAGATCAACAGCGAAATCACTGATTTCAGCTAAAAACCACAAATCTCCAAATTAGCCGCAAGAACACCGATGACTGTATGTGGCGGAAGCCCTAGTGGGTCGATCTCACTAGCGAATAGTCGTAATAATCAAGGACGAGAGATCAAGGTCAGGAAAAATAGAGGTAAGGAAATATCAAGGACTAGAGCTCGAGGTAAGGAAAAATCGACCCAAATTAGCCGTAAGAACGACGACAAACTAGAGCGAAGCCCTAGATCTTCGAGCTCGCTAGTGATTGGTGGGAATAATCGATGACGAGAGCTCGAGGTAAGGAAAACTTGAGTGTGAGAATAGGTTTGGGGGCGGGAACGAAGGAGGAAGCCCAAAATATTTTTCGAGTTCTAGTGGCCACGAGAATATAAAGTGGGGGCAGAAATGTGGCTATGGGGTGGGTTTAATATTTTAATAATAGGTTATCAGTTTTTTGGGTGTTTTCAGCTCATTTTGAGTGGAAAACAATTTCTGTAAAATTGTACAGATTTCTGTACTTCACAGAAAATTTTTCTGTAAATTCAATGTTGAACCAAACATAGTTTATGGAAATTGTGAGCAAATTTTTATTTACAAAACTACCACTAACAGAACATTTCCTAAAACTTTTCTATAAAATACCCTAACCAAACACCCCCTAAGAGTCAAAAGAGTACAGCCTTGCCCAGAGATATACCTGCAGAAACAGGATAATAAGTGGGTCTAACTACAATTAACTCTTATGTTTTTATCTCCCATTTTGATAACTACACTAAAACTTGGGTTACATGATTGGCATAATTGTATATTAGTTCCTTAAATCATCCTTAGTTGCCAAATAACCCCTCAAATCTCAGTATATGCTTATTAGTCCCTCAAATCTTCAAATTTCTTGCAAATTTGTCCCTCTGTTATGAATTCTGTCAATTTCTCTAACTCATGTTGGATTATGCCTTGACTCAACATCGAAAACTACTCAAAGGCTCTTGAGTTTTCCACACTGGTTTTCTCTAACTCTAGTTGGGAATATAACCGTTGAAAAAAAAATTTGGATTGGATTTGTTCCTGATTGTAGAGAAAAAAAAGAAGTTGTTGAATTTGGGTTTTAGTTGGAGTGAGTTGCGGGTATGAACACATTATGAAATGGGTTGATAAGGTTTTCAATGATAGGGTTAATTATGAGCGAGGGTAACACAAGAAAACTATCTAATTCTGAAGTTAACAGAAGTTCACTCTCAAATAACGTCACTTAGCAAGAGGGACAAGTTTGCAAGAAATTTAAAGATTTTAGGGACCGATAAGCAAACATTGAGATTTGAAAGACTATTTGGCAATTAAGAATCATTTAAGGGACTAATGTACAATTACCCACTAAAGCAAAAAGGAGCAAAAAATGTTTGGTAAATGACTAAGATTTGGTACCTAGACCATAATAATTGGGCATGTATCTATGGATTGGTATATAATTTTATCCGCACACAACTCTAAATCAGTACTCTGCTCGTGTGGTTTGGTATACTATCTTTTTCTCATAGCTCTATCGATACCATCTTAAACTAGTATAAGTCAACAACATTCAAAAACTTAGAAAATGAAAATTTAATGGATAATTAGGTCACTTGATGCTGTTTTATTCTTTAGATGGATCCAAATCTAACAAAACTCGTCAATTTTTGGCATCTACATTTGTGCACGTATAATTATCCTTTGCCCCTGAGGGTATGTAATGTGGGTAGGTTCTCTTTTTCAGTTGGGTTTGGATTAAAAACAAAGTTTTATCCGAACTAGACTACCGTAATATCTAGCTAATGAGGCATTAACACTAGATTAATTAGATTCTAGATGTGACATATATAAATAATACAGTTTCTTATATCAATCAGTGCTACAGTAGTGTAGAAGCAGTTATCTAATTTGAGTACCAATTTGTTTCAAGAAGTTAACCGTGTTTTATATCTCAAAATCTTCTAAAATAGTAAAAAAAGAAAATCTATGGACAAATATAAAAAAGAAATTCGAGTCGATATGACACTTTCTTAGTAATGATAAGCATAGTTTAACTCTGGAGTAATCCCTAATGTGAATTCTCCGTTTGATCGCCCGTAAATCTACATCAATAAAAGTTTTTCTTCTTCAAAAAGATATTATTATATATTTTCGAATTAGCCTATACGCTAGTTTTACAACTTGTTGAGCATTCATCTAATAACACCGTATTAATATTAGTTGTAAGTTTATTCATGACAATTTCAGCATAGAGTGCTATTATTTATTTAGTTATGCCCTTGGATAGATATTGGGCTCAAGAAAAGTACGTGTTTGCGTCAATGGATCTACAGCGGCATTCATTTGGGCCTTGGACTGCTATTTTAGCATACAGTGGCTTGGTAGGCCCATTAGCTAGGTTATTCATTTATTTGCTTTATCTTTATAAACTGAGACAAAGCTTTTATTGTAAGCGTTGAGAGGGGCAAATAAAAATACATATATATTTCCTACAAAGTAATATCTATCGAGCAACTAATTAATGCCGCTGTACAAATCAGTAATTTTGGGGGTTGTTAGTTAGTTATTTTACAGCGACACGTCTGGTAACATCTCAAATAAGTCTAAACTTACAAGTCCTATTTGAAAAAGGTTAACTCCTCAATTTTGAAAAATTAGCTTATAAACTGTTCCTTTAAATAAATAAGCTAGGTTTTGTTTAGAAAACGACCATTCTATCTATATAAGTTTTAATTAAAGAAAATTTATCATAGAAATGGAAAGTCATAAGAACCCAATTTTATGTTTATAAATGTGCTCATGTTTTTTTAACTCATTAGGGACGACACGCATAATTCTTTTCTAGCTATAATTGTTTGTTGTCCTTGCCTTACGACCTTAGTCTTAGTCAGCGCTTCGGTCACGTCCATAAACAAATTAAAGGAATTAGTTAACTAATAATAAAATAGCAATAACAACGAACCGATGAAAGAGAAAAGAAATTTATCTCGCTTTTCATTTATAATAATTTTCAGAAACAGTTACAGATAAAACATTTTAAAAAAAAAATCATGACAAAACAAACAATAAATACAGCTGAATAATTAAGCAAAATTTAATAAGGTAACGAAAAACTCAGCGTGCATGCGTACTTGACGTACGGCGGGTCCAAGCTAGCTAATCAAGCTAGCTAGCCTTTAACTAACAACCTAGCTAGCTAGGGACAAATTGATTAATTAGCTCCTGACGAAGCCATCGATGAACTTGGCACCAGCGTCCTTGAGCCAGGTGACGTCCCCCAGCCAGTTGCCGATCAAGAAGAGGGACGCCTCATTCTTGTCGATGGGCACGTGCTTCTTGACCCACTCGGCCCTGGGCTTGGGGTCACCGTTGGGCCCCCTGTTATTGTACTCGGCGTAGTAGCAGGTCTCGTGGAAATTGGCCTCGTCCCAGATGGTCCAGCCCTCGGGCCTGATTACGTCCCCGATCTCAGACTCCATGACCACCGTTCTTGCCCTCGCCTTCCACGGCCTCCCCAGGTAGCGTCTTGACGGAAGCCTGTCCGGGAGCAGCTTCTGCTCCGCCGCTATCCGGCATTGTGGATGACCAGCCCGCCGCAGCGCCCTGTCCTCGTTTCCGTCCGCCGGTCACGTGTTGAACTGGTTGTCCATGGGGCGCCGGACCACGATGAGGGAGTTCTGGACTATGCAGGCCCGCTGCCGAACATGAAGTCGATGGTGCCGGAGATGACGCAGTTGCTGAAGAACTGGCGGTTTGCCTTGTAGTAGAGCGTGTCCTGGAACCGTTGATGGCGGCAGTTGAAGAAGGCCGAGTGCGTCGCCCGACCAGCATGCAGGGCCACGCCTGTGGCCGTCTGGCCCCGCGTCGTTCATGAACCCCATGGCCTTCGCCACGAACCCCTTTCCGAACACACCTGTATATATATATACGTACATTCGCAAATAAATAGGAGATACGTTCAGTTGCTGCTGCCTCTGACCATCCCGCAGCAGTTTTTAATTAATTAAGCTTTTGGGTTAAAATTGGTTCCTAGCTAGAGCTAGAATGCAAAATATCGACGGCTTAATTACCGAAAGTGTAGCTCAGGGAAGTGGAGATTCCGCCGCCGTGAGCGACATTATCGTTCCAAGTAACCATCGACTTCCTCGGCCCGTCCCCGTACATGAATATATTCGAAGCTTCCACCTTCACCTTCTCCTTGTAGGTCCCGGCCTTCACGTAAATCACGACCCTACTCGGGTTCTTCTTCGGCACCGAGCTCACCGCCTCCTGGATCGTCTTAAAATTGCCGCTCCCGTCCTGAGCCACCACGATGTCGGGCTTTAGCCCGGCGTTGTTCGCTGACCCCATCAGTTTGCGGTCGGCCGCCGACACCCATTTC
>NC_033796.1:2282696-2283137 GCF_001876935.1 Asparagus officinalis
GATAGAGACCGGGCCGTGCCGTCTCCCCCGAGGGCGTTGAATGCTTTCGACAGGTCGTGGAACATGCTGACGGCGCTCCCCGTTAGATCAGTTGAGTTGCCGAGGATTTTCTTCATCTCCTCTTTCACCGATTGCTCCGTCAGCTCGTCGAGGCACGAAGACTGAAAAGGCATGCATGCATGCAGATGATTTAATTAATTAAAAATGTAGTTCCTTTTTATAACACCTCTGTATTCAATATTCGATTCGATTGATTATCAAATATGATGATACCTGGAACGTCCGGACGGTATCAGTCCACACTCGAATGTCTAACGAATGGCTCTCGGGATGCGCAGCCAAATAAACAATAGCCTCGAGGTAATCCAAAGCCGACTCCAGCGCCTCCACGCAGACCTCGCTCATGATCAGCTTGTCGGTGGTCACCGTCTTCGACACCTC
>NC_033796.1:2283162-2309028 GCF_001876935.1 Asparagus officinalis
GACCACTAGCCAGCCTGTGACTTGGTAACCGTTAGAAGACCCTTCTGCTACTCTAAAATTTGAAATTAAGTTAGGTCTACAAATATAGCTAGCTAGGGGTACAATTTTTATCTAAATATTAATAACAACAAAGCTAAGCATATGAAATATAACCAGTGTAGACACACACACACAGACAGACAAAATAGTCAATTGAAAGACCTTATTAACTTTTTTTTTTACAATTGTTGCCTCCATTTTTTTCATGTTTTGATAACATTGCATGATTTTCTCCTTGTCAATGTTAATAAAGGCATGTGTTTCAATATGAGTGACCAAGCAATTATTAAACCAATCAAGTCTCATGCCGTTGCACATATAACTTTTTTTTATTATGTTTTCATTGCCAAAAAAAGGTCAAAACTAACTTCCGCAAGAATATATAATAGTAGCATTTGACACTTCAGAAAAACTTTTCTACTTTGTGAGAGTTAGAGCCAAGGGACTTCAGAATAGGCGAATCAACTGGCTTTTAGATTTTGGATAAACTAGCCTGATTTCGCCCATTTGAATATTTATATTTAGCAATTTTGAAGGCTCGGGATCAATAAGCCAAATTGCGAGTGTGGTGTTTTTTTGTTTTCTTGTTTGTTTGTTTGTTTGTTTTTTTTTTGGCGTGGTGTCGAGTCATGTTGCAGCTCCCCCAAACCCCCAATTTGAACAACCCCCCCCCCCGCCCTCCCCCCACCCCACCCCCGCCCCCCCCCCCCCCCACCCCCCCCCCCCAATAAAAAAAAAAAAAAAAAAAAAAAAAAACTCCACGCCAAAAAAAAAACAAACAAACCAAACAAACAAGATAAACAAAAAAAACACCCACACTCGCAATTTGGGGACTTTATTGTATTCCCGAGCCTTTCCAAAATTGCTAAAGTATAATATCAAATGGTGCGAAATCAGTGCTAGTTTATTCGCAAAAATCTATAAAGCATGTGAGTTTCGGCCTATTTCGGTGAAGTCCGCTTGCTCTAACTTCACAAAGTAGAAAGTTTTTCTGAGAGTGTCAAATGCTTACTATTATATTATTCTTTGCGGAAAGTTAGTTTTTGACCCTTTTTTTGGCAAATGAAACATAATAAAAAAAAGTTATATGTGCAACGGCATGAGACTTGATTGGTTTATAATAATTGTTGGCCGTGCGTCACGTCATATTGAAAAACATGGCGCTTTATTACATTGACAAGGAGAGAAATCATAATGCAATGTTATCAGAAACATTAAAAAAAATGGCATGCGCAAACAAATTGTAAAAAAAAAGTGTGAAATAAGGTCTTCAATTGACTATTTTGGTCTGTCTAGTGCGTGTGTGCTGTCTACACTGCGGTTATAATTTCATCATGCTTAGCTTCTGTTGTTATTAATATTTAGATAAAATTGTACCCCCTAGCTAGCCTAATATTTGTAGACCGTAACTTAATTTCAATTTTAGAGTAGCAGAAGGGTCTTCTAACGTTAACGCAAGTCACAGCGTAGTGGCGTCGTGCCTTTGCTTACTTGCATGGTCAAATTCATAAGGCATGACTTAGATCTAATATTCAATGAAATTTAGTGATCCACACACACATACAGCAAGAATTTGGATCATCTCCACTACCAAAAAAAATAAGTGAGAGAGCCACTACTTTTTAATCATCAAATCTGTTGCAATTACTTAATAAGCGCCGGTTATGCTACAATCTAAATCTAAGCATTTACGCATACCACGTGTATTGCACATCATTCCTAATTCTGCACTTAAAAAGAAAAATAATCACAACCACCAAAACTAGATAGACTCAGGTTGTGATATGGGGGAGTGGGGGGATTGCCTACATTTAGAGGAGGGGAAGGAGGATCTGAGGATTAAATTGTTTCCACCCAGCACGCTAATTATTAGATGAGTGAAGCATAAGCGACAAGTTAATCTAATAAAAGGATACGCTTTACTAAAGGAAAAGCAGTAATGATAGGAATATTCATGTTAATTAATTTGTTAGTTAGTTGTGCTTAATTTAGCATCGCATGCAGACAGGTATACGTCGCGACCTCGAAACAGATATGCCACCACGTATCTCACCAATGTTAAGGCTGAAGACGCCGGACAACACACGACTAAGACACTGACACATCTTGGTCTTAAGAATGGATCGGAAACTAACTGCAAGCTTTTCACTCAAGCCAACACGAAAATTTACTTTCGATAAATTTAACAAAAAAACAAAAAAAATCCGCCAAAAAAACAACTTCCTACGCGCTACCACCTCCCATAATTTTCCGCATCCCTCAATTTAAACCCTATATAAACTCCCAAACATCCTTCGACTTGCAAACCACCCGAACCACAAAATGGTTCCGACAAATCTACTGCACGCCCACCCTCGATCCGTGGCCGCGCGGTAGCTCGCAGCTCGGCCGCACCGCCGGCAACGTCCACCACCACCAAGAAGATCTCCCGTGGCGGATGCCGAGCTCCTCTGCGCCTCCGAAAAACCCACTACTCCCGACCGCATGCCACGGCAATAATGGCGAGCATCCAAACCCAGCGCCAATTGCGCACGAGATCAATCACAGCGGCTGCCAACGCCATCCTCACGCGAAACTCGAGGACGGCCCTGACGCTAAGGCGACCGAGTGTTCGAAAGACGGTGACCACCGAACAAGCCTGATCATCGAGCGCAGCCGCTCTGCCGTGGAGCGCTGAAGTCGGCTTTGCGATTACCTCGAGGCTATTGTTTATTTGGCTGCGGCATCCTGAGAGCTCATTCGATTTAGACATGCTCGAGTGTGGACTGGATACGTCCGGACGTTCCAGGTTATCATCAGTATTTGATAAAATCAATCGAATGATATTGCATACAGAGGTGCTTATAAAAAGAACTACATTTTTAATAATTAGAATCAATCTGCATGCATGCATAGCTTTCTCAGTCTTCGTGACCTGCGACCGCTGACACGAGCAATCGTGAAGAGGAGATGAAAACATCCTGCGGCAACTCACTGATCTAACGGGGAAGCGCCGTCAGCATGTTCCACGACCTGTCGAAAGGCATTCAACGCCCCTCAGGGGAGTACGCCACGCGCCCCGGTCATCTATCGGAGGACGCCGACCCCGAATGTGGGTGTCCGGGCGCCGCACCTGCAAACTGATGGGTCAGCGGAAACAAGCGCCGGGGGCTAAAAGCCGACATCGTGGACTGGCTCAGGACCTCGGAGCGGCAAATTTTTAAGACGATGCAGGAGCGCGTGAGGCCTCGTGCCGAAGAAGAACCCGGAGTAGGGTCCGTTGATTTACGTTGAAGGCGGGAACCTACAAGGAGAAGGCTGAAGGTCAGGCAACGCTTCGAATATATTCATGTCGGGGAGCGGGCGAGCGAAGTCATGGTTAAATTGGCAACGATAATGCTCGGCTCACGGCGCCGGAATCTACACTTCCCTGAGCTACACTTTACCGTAATTAAGGGGCCGTCGATATATTTGCCATTCTAGCTCTAGCTAGAACCAATTGTTAACCGAGGCAAAAGCATTAATTAATTAAAAACTGGCTGCGGCATGGTCAGAGGCAGACAGCAACTGAACGTATCTCACTATTTAATTTGCAAGAATGTACGTTATATATAATATACAGGTGGTTCTGGAAAGGGGTCTCTGTGGGCGAAGGCCAGGGCGGTTCATTGACGAACGCGGGGCAGACGGCCACCAAGGCGGTGGCCTGCTGATTGGCTGGGCGACGACTCGCGCCTTCTTCAACTGCGCGCATCAGACGGCTGTTCCAGACACGCTCTATCTACAAGGCAAGCCAGCCAGTTCTTGGCAGACAACTGCGTCATCTCGCGGACCAATCGACTTCATGTTCCGGCAGGCGGGCGGCTGGCATAGTCCAGAAACTCCCTTCATCGTGCGTCCGGCGCCCGCTATGGACAACCAGATTCAACACCGGTGACCGGCGGAACGAGAAACGAGGACAATAGGGCGTCTGCGGCGGGCTGGTCCATCCAACCAACTGGCCGGCATAGCGGCGGAGCAAGAAGCTGCTGCCCGGAACAGGCTTTCACCGATGGCAAGAGCTCCTGGGGAGGGCCGTGGAAGGCGAGGGCAAGAAGCGTGCGTCATGGAGTCTGCAGATCTGGGGACGTAATCAGGCCGAGGGCATGAGACCATCTGCCGGAACGAGCCAATTTCCACGAGACCTGCTACTACGCCGAGGTACAGATAACAGGGGGCCAACGGTGACCCAACCAGGGCGAGTCGGGCCTCAAGAAGCACGTGCCCATCGACAAGAATGCAGGCGTCCCTCTTTCTGATCGGGGCAACTGCCTGGCGGGACGTCACCTGGCTCAACAGGACGCTGGTGCCAAGTTCATCGCATAGGCTTCTGTCAGGAGCCTAATTAATCACATTTGTCCCTAGCTAGCTAGGTTGTTAGCTTTATAAGCGCTAGCTAGCTTGATTAGCTAGCTTGGAACCCGCCGTACAGTCAAGTTACCGCATGCACGCCTGAGTTTTTTCGTTACCTTATTAAATATTTGCTTAATTATTCAGCTGTATTTATTGTTTGTTTTGTCATGATTTTTTTTTTAAAATGTTTTATCTGTAACTGTTCTGAAATTATTATAAGATGAAAAAGCCGAGATAAATTTCTTTTGCTCTTTGCATCCGCGTTCGTTGTTATTGCTACTTTATTATTAGTTAACTAAATTCCTTAATTTTTTTATGGACGTCGACGAAGCGCGCTGAACTAAGACTAAAGGTGCTAGGCAAGGAAACAACACAATTAAGCTAGAAAAGAACTAGCGGTGTCGTCACCTAATCGACAGTTTAAAAAAACATGAGCACATTTCATAAACATAAAATTGTGGTTCTATGACTTTGCCATTATCTATGAATAAATTTTCTATTAATTAAAACTTAATCATAGATATGAATGGTTCAGGTTTTCTAAACAAAAACCCTAGCTTATTTATTTAAAGGCAAACAGTTTAATAAGCTATTTTTCAAATTGAGAAGAGTTAACCTTTCAAATATAGGACTATGTAAGTTTAGACTTATTTAGAGATGTTAGCAAGACGTGTACGCTGTAAATAATTTACTAACAACCCCATAATTACTGATTTGTACAGCCGGCCATTTAATTAGTTGGGCTCGCCATAGATATTACTATTGTAGGATTAATATATATGTATTTTTATTTGCCCCTCTCAACCGCTTACAAATAAAGCTTTGTCTCAGTGTTATTAAGATAAAGCAACATTAAATGAATACAACCTATGCTAATGGGCCTACCAAGCCGACTGTATGCTAAATTAGCAGCTCCAAGGCGCCAAAATGATGCCGCTGTAGATTCCATTGACGCAACACGTACTCATTTCTTGAGCGCCATATCTCATCCAGGGCGCATACTAAAATAAATAATAGCACTCTATGCCTGAAATGTGTCATGAATAAACTTACAACTAATATGTAATACGGTGTTATTAGATGGAATGCTCAACTAAGTTGTAAAATTAGCGTATAGGCTAATTCGAAAATATATATAATAATATCTTTTTGAAGAAGAAAAACTTTTAATTCGATCGTAGTATTTACGGGCGATGCAAAGCGAGAATTCACATTAGGGCCATTAGCTCCAGAGTTAACATGCTATTCTGCCTTATTCATTAACTAAGAAAGTGTCATTATGCGACTCGAATTTCTTTTTTATATTGTCACATAGCATTTTCTTTTTTTACTTATTTAGAAGATTTTGAGATATAAATACACGGTAACGTCTTGAAACAATTGGTACTCAACTTAGATAACTGGCTTCTAAGCACTACTGTAGCACTGATGATATAAGAAACTGTATTATTTATATATGTCACATCTAAGAATCTAATTAATCTTAGTGTTAATGCCTCATTAGCTTAGATATTACGGTAGTCTAGTTCGCGATAAAACTTTTTTTTAATCCAATACCAACTAAAAAGAGAAACCTACCCACATTGCATTACCCTCACGCGGCCAAAGGAGTAATTGATACGTGCACAAACTGTAAGATGCCCAAATATTGACGATGTTTTGTATAGATATTGGATCATCTAAAGAATAAAACAGCATCAAGTGACGCTAATTATCCATTTAAATTTTCAATTTTCTAAAGTTCCTTTGAATGTTGTTGACTTATACTAGTTTCAAGCATGGTATCGATAGAGCTATGAGAAAAGATAGTATACCAAACCACACGAGCACGCAGTACTGATTTTAGCAGTTGTGTGCGGATAAAATTATATACCAATCCATAGATACCATGCGAATTATTATGGTCGGCCTAGGTACACAATGCTTTAGTCATTTACCAAACAATTTTTTCGGCTCCTTTTTTAGCTTTAGTGCGGTCAACTTTGTACATGTTAGTCCCTTAAATGATTCTTAATTGCGCAAATAGTCTTTCAAATCTCAAATCGTTTGCTTATCGGTCCCTAAAATCATTTAAATTTCTTGGCCAAACTCATGTCCCTCTTGCTAAGTGACAGTTATTTGAGAGTGAACTTCTGTTAACTTCAGAATTAGATAGATTTTCTTTGTTAACCCCTCGCTCATAATTAACGCCTATCATTGAACCTATCATACCCAATTTTCATAATGTGTTCATACCGCGGCTAACTCAGCTCCACTGAAAACCAAATTCAACAAGACTTACTTTTTTTTCTCTACAATCAGGAACAATCCAATTCCAAATTTTTTTTTTTAATTAAAGAAAATTTATTCACTAGAAATGCGGCAAAGTCATAGAACCCAATTTGTATGTTTATGAAATCGTGCTCATGTTTTTTTAAACTGCATTTAGGGACGACACCGCATATTCTTTTCTAGCTAAATTGTGTGTCCTTGCCCTTTACGCACCTTAGTCTTAGTTCAGCGCCTTCGCGTCACGTCCATAACCAAAAATTAAGGAATTTAGTTAACTAATAATAAAATAGCAATAACAACGAACCGATGCAAGAGCAAAAGAAATTTATACTCGCTTTTATCATTTTTATAATAATTTCAGAACAGTTACAGATAAAACATTTTAAAAAAAAAATCATGCAACAAAACAAACAATAAATACAGCTGAATAATTAAGCAAATTTTAATAACGGTAACGAAAAAAACTCAGCGTGCATGCGTATTGACTAGTACGGCGGGTTCCAAGCTAGCTAATCAAGCTAGCTAGCCTTTAAACTAACAACCTAGCTAGCTAGGACAAAATGGATTAATTAGCTCCTGACGAAGCCCTATCGATGAACTTTGGCACCAGCGTCCTTTGAGCCAGGTGCACGTCCCCAGCAGTTGCGATCAGAAGAGGGACGCCTCATTCTTGTCGATGGGCACGTGCTTCTTGACCCACTCGCCCTGGTTGGGTCACCGTTGGCCCCCTGTTATCTGCTACTCGGCCGTAGCTAGCAGGTCTCGTGGAAATTGGCTCGCTCCCAGATGGTCCAGCCCTCGGGCCCTGATTACGTCCCCGATCTCAGACTCCATGACCACGTTCTTTGCCTCGCCTTCCACGGCCTCCCCAGCCGAGCTCTTGCCATCGTGAAACCTGTTCCGGAGCAGCTTCTTGCTCCGCCGTATCCCGGCCATGTGGTTGGATGGACCAGCCCGCGCAGCGCCCTTTGTCCTCGTTTCCTGTCGCCGCTCACGCTGTTGAATCTGGTTTGTCCATGCGGGCGCCGGACCACGATGAGGGAGTTTTCTGGACTATGCCAGCCCGCCCGCCTGCCGGAACATGAAGCTCGATTGGTCCGCAGATGACGCCAGTTGCTGCCAAGAACTGCGCTGGCTTGCCTTGTAGATAGAGCGTGTCCTGGAACCCGTCTGATGCGCGCAGTGTGAAGAATGGCCGCAGTCGTCGCCCCACCACCATCAGCGGCCACCGCCTTGGTGGCCGTTCTGTGCCCCGCGTCGTCAAAATGCAACCCCTGGCCTTCGCCCCACGAAACCCCTTTCCGAAACCACCTGTATATATATATACGTACATTCGCAAATACAATAGGAGATACGTTCAGTTGCGCTGCCTCTGACCATCCGCAGCCAGTTTTTAATTAATTAATGCCTTTTGCCCGGTTAAAATTGGTTCTAGCTAGAGCTAGAATGCAAACATATCGACGGCCCCTTAAATTACGAAAGGTGTATCTCAGGGAAGTGTTAGATTCCGGCCGCCGTGCAGCCGACATTATCGCTTCCAATTTAACCATCGACTTCCTCGGCCCGCTCCCCGACATGAATATATTCGAAGCTTCCACCTTCACCTTCTCCTTGTAGGTTCCGCGCCTTTCACGTAAATCCAACGACCCTACTCGGGTTCTTCTTCGCACCGAGCCTCACGCTCCTGCATCGTCTTAAAAATTGCCCGCTCCCGTCCTGGCCACCACGATGTCGGCTTTTAGCCCCCGGCGCTTGTTCGCTGACCCCATCAGTTTGCAGCGTCGGCGACCCCGACACCCATCGGGTCGGCGTCCTCCGATAGATGACCGCGGGCCGCTGCCGTACTCCCGAGCGCGGCGTTGAATGCTTCTCGACAGGTCGCTGGAACATGCTGACGGCGCTTCCCCGTTAGATCAGTGAGTTGCCCGCATTGGATGTTCTTCAATCTCCTCTTCACGATTGCTCCGTTCAGGCGGTCGCAGCACGGAAGACTGAGAAACGATGCATGCATGCAGATGATTCTAATTATTAAAAATGTAGTTGCCTTTTTATACACCTCTTATGCAATATCCGATTCGATGATTGATCAAATACTGATGAATACACCTGGAACGCCGGACGGTATCAGTCCACACTCGAGATGTCTAACGAATGAGCTCTCGGGGATGCCGCAGCCAAATAAACAATAGCCTCGAGGTTAATGTCAAAGCCGACTTCAGCGCTCACGGCAGAGCCTGCGCTCGATGAATCAGCTTGTTCGGTGGTCACCGTCTCTTCGACACTCGGTCGCCTTAGCCGTCAGGGCCGTCCTCAGTTCGCCGTTGAGGATGGCGTTGGCAGCCGCTGGATGATCTCGTCGCATTGGGCGCTGGCGTCTTGGGATGCTCGCCATTATTGCGTGCATGCGGTCGGAGTAGTGGTTTCGGAGCCGCAGAGGAGCTCGCATCCACGCCACGGAGATCTTCTTGGTGGTGTGGACGTTGCCGGCGGCTCGCGGCGAGCTGCGAGCACCGCGGCGCCACGGATCCGAGGGTGGGCGTGCAGTAGATTTGTCGGGAACCATTTTGTCGGCTTCGGTCGGTTTGACAAGTCGAAGGATGTTTGAGGGAGTTATATAGGGTTTAAATTGAGGATCGCGGACAAATTTGGCGAGGGGAGCGCGGCCGAAGTGTTTTTTCGGCGGAATTTTTTTTTTTTTTATCTGTAAATTATGAAAGTAAATTTTTCGTGTTTGGCTTGAGTGAAAAAGCCTTGCAGTATAGTTCCGATCACATCTCTTAAGACCAAGATGTGTCACGTGTCTTAGTCGTTGTTGTCGGCGTCTTCAGCCTTAACTTGGTGAGCATACCGTGGTGGCATGATTGTTTCGAGGTCGCGACGTAGTACCTGTTGCATGCGATGCTAAATTAAGCACAACTAACTACAAATTAATTAACATGATGTTATTATTACCTATCTCATTCTACTTGCTTTTCCTTTAGTAAAGCGTATGCCTTGTTATGTAGGATTAATGTCAGCATGCCTCATGCCACATCATCTAAAATGTAGTCTGGAAGGTGCCGACCAACACAACATCTAATCCTCCTCTCTCCCCCCCCTTCCCCTCCCTCTTCCTCCCCCCCCCCCTCCCCCCCCACCCCGAGTCTAATCTAGTTGGTGGTTGTATATATTTTTCATTATTTAGTGCAGAATTGAGGAATGATGTGCAATACACGTTGTATGCGCTAAATGCTTAGATTTAGATTGTAGCATAACCGCCTTATTAAGTAATTCAACGATTGAGATTAAAAAGTAGTGGCTCTCTCACTTATTTTTTTTGGTAGTGGAGATGATCCAAATTCTTGCTGTATGTGTGTGTTGGACACTATTTTCATTAATATTAGATCTAAGTCATGCCCTTATGAATTTGACCATCAAGTAAGCCAAAGCTGGACCTCACTTTAACCAGCCTGTACTTGCGTAACGTTAGAAGACCCTTCTGCCTACTCTAAAATTTGAAATTAAGCTTACGGTCTACAAATATAGCTAGCTAGGGGCGTACAATGTTTTATCTAAATATTAATAACAACAAAGCTAAGACATATGAAATTATAACCGAGTGTAAGACACACACACACAGACAGACAAAATAGTCAATTGAAGACCTTATTTCACACTTATTTTTTTACAATTTTGTTGCCTCCATTTTTTTATGTTATCCCTGATAACATTGCCATTTGATTTCTCTCCTTGTCAATGTCAATAAAGCGCCATGTTTTTCAATATGACGTGACCAAGCACATTATTAAAACCAAATCAAGTCTCATGCCAGTTGCACATAATAACTTTTTTTATATTATGTTTCATTTGCCAAAAAAAGGTCAAAAACTAACTTCCGCAAGAATATATAATAGTAGCATTTGACACTCTCAGAAAACTTTCTACCTTTGTGAGCAGTTAGAGCAGCCGGACTTCACCGAATAGGCCGAAACTCACAGCTTTATAGAATTTTGCGAAAAACTAGACACCTGATTTCGCACACATCTTGATATTATACTTTAGCAATTTGAAGAGCTCGGGAATACAATAAAGCCAAATTTGCGAGTGTGGTGTTTTTTTGTTTTCTTGTGTTTGGTTTGAATTGCTCCATTTTTTTTATGGACGCTGGAGCCTTTTTTTTTTTTCTTTTTCATATACTTTTAATTTGGCGCGGGGGAGGGACCGGGGCGCAGGGGAGCGTCCTCGACCCCGGCTTACAAATTTGCGGCGCTTATGCCGCGAAGCTGCCAACAATGCAACTCACAAAATGATATTCTTCTTATTAAACTCTACTTTAAATGTTTGGAAGAGGAATTCGAATTTGGCTGTTGCCATAATATCATGTCAAATAGTTCTTATACCGCATCATATATAGTGAACTCAGAATGAGGACCGACGATTATCCTTTTAAATTCTAACAATAATAAAAAGATAATTCTATAATTTAAACGTTAATTGGAGAGTATAAACAAATAATAAAAACGTTTGGAAATAATAAATGACTAATTAATTAACATGATATATCTGTAATTAACTCGCATTTTCAAAAGCTTGACACAAACATGTCATGTTTTTTTTTTTTAATATGCAGGTGTACAAGTACAGATGCGCACTAAACTTGATTCGGTTTGTATGATTAATATACCACAACTAAAGATTATTAAGTTAGATACCGCCAACCTCGATCCGCCTACGTACATCGTCCCACAAAAACAGTATAAAATAAGACATCTGTGATCTGTGTTTTTATTAATTAATTAAGTAGAGGAAATTAATTAGAGATTAGAAAACCTCCCCCAAGAACCAAAGGAATAGCAACAAGTAAGACTCCCATTTGCTCGAAACGTGTCATGATCCATACATTTTCTAGCTCGTGTCCGAGTCCAATTGATGGGTCACTGACACGTGTAGATCATAGCTCACCGCGTAAGCCTCTCTAATCTCCTACTTAAAAACCCTTGATCTTGTGCTTGAGGAGCAACCTGAGGAGATCAAGTTAGGAGAGATTGAGATCTTTCGCTCTCTATATATATTTTTTCTATTTTTCTCTTTCTTTTTATGGTGATATTTATGATGGCGAGAATTGAAAGAAAATCGTCGATTGATTGTGAGCCACCAACTCTCAAATTCGATGAGATCAAATATGCAAGGGTATCATCTACTACGCTCACTTCTTGTGTATATCTATTTTTATTTTATTTTCTTTTTTTTCCCCAATCAGGTGTATTATGAACAAGTTACACCTTTTAATTATTTCTTTATTTACCTTTTATTTCTATATACTATTTTTTGCTAGGCTAATTACTTCTGGTTATACGTATTATATAATCATTATATTTTGATATATCCTCAGCTGTACGTACGTAAACAAAAACTCCAGTACTCCTCTTTTATCTGGCCATAACTAGCTTAAATTTAAAGGGTTAATTCGTGTAGTATTTTATGAATATATTTTTAATTAATAATCATGGTTTAAGACAGAAGACTTCAATTTTTCTCAAAAAAAAAAAAGACAGAAGAATTGAAAGAAAATCGTCGATTGATTGTGAGCCACCAACTCTCAAATTCGATGAGATCAAATATGCAAGGGTATCATCTACTACGCTCACTTCTTGTGTATATCTATTTTTATTTTATTTTCTTTTTTTTCCCCAATCAGGTGTATTATGAACAAGTTCCACCTTTTAATTATTTCTTTATTTACCTTTTATTTCTATATACTATTTTTTGCTAGGCTAATTACTTCTGGTTATACGTATTATATAATCATTATATTTTGATATATCCTCAGCTGTACGTACGTAAACAAAAACTCCAGTACTCCTCTTTTATCTGGCCATAACTAGCTTAAATTTAAAGGGTTAATTCGTGTAGTATTTTATGAATATATTTTTATGAGGCCACCTAAATATGAAGAGGCGATATGGGAAAAGATGAATCGAAATGCTTGCGGGGTGATCAGGTCCTGTTTGGAACAGGAGCTGAAATACGATGTGATTGGGGTGACGTCTGCGATGAAGATGTGGGAAATTCTCAACAATAAGTACCTTACGAAGAGTGTTGAGAACCGGTTGCACTTGCTGCGAAGGTTATTCAGATTCCAGATGTCCAGAGGTACCTCGCTTGCGGCTCATGTGAACAACTACACTAAGTTGTTGTCGGACTTGGCGAACGTGGATGAGAAGATCACAGATGAGTACAAGGCTATTATTCTTTTGGGCTCCTTACCGGATGAGGAGTATGATACCTTCGTGCTTACGTTGCTGAACGGGAGATCTTCTATCACTTATAGTGAAGTGACTAACGCATTGACGAACTATGATTTGAGGAGGAAGGATAAGGAGACTTCCCGCGCTAGTACTTCAGGAGAGGCCTTGTCGGCGAGAGGTAGAAGCTCATATCAGAAAGGTGGAAACAGAGGGAGGTCAAAGTCAAGAGGTCGTCACCAGCTTGGAAAGAATCAATGTGCATTCTGCAAGGAGCAGGGACATTGGAAAAGAGATTGCCCGAAAGTCAAAGAAAAGGAGAATAGCAAGAATAAGGGCCCGAAGGCCAATGAGGTGAATGTTGCGAAAGGCGATGATTCCGATGATTCGAGCTTTTCTCTTTTGATTACTCCGGAGGTGAACCATTTGGATGCATCGGAGTGGATGCTTGATTCTGGCGCTACTTATCATGTGACTCCTAGGCGAGATTGGTTCTCATCATTTGAGAGACTCGATGGGGGTGTTGTGGTCATGGGAAATGATCAATCCTGTGGCGTTCGTGGGATAGGTACTGTGAGGATTCGGATGCACGATGGAGTAGTCCGTGAGCTGAAGGAGGTGAGATTCGTTCCTCAACTTAAGAAGAATCTTATCTCAGTGGGGGCTTTGGAGGCGAAGGGATTCAGGGTGACCTTTGAGGATGCTGTAGCAAAGGTTACTAAGGGATCTTTGGTGGTGATGAAGGGAGTCCGAAATCATAATTTATATTATCTGAAGGGGAGCACCGAGATTGGCCAGGTTGCTTCGGCGATTTCAGAGGCGGACATGAGCAGACTTTGGCACTACAGGCTAGGGCATACAGGTGAAAAGTCACTGCAGGCATTGTGCAAGCAGGGGCTTTTGAAGGGAGCCAAGAGTGGTAAAGTAGAATTCTGTGAGCACTGTGTACTTGGCAAGAAGACGAAGGTGAAGTTCGGGACGGCCATTCATAGGACGAGGGGCATCTTGGACTACGTGCACACAGATGTTTGGGGTCCCACTAAGACGGCATCACTTGGTGGTCGACATTGGTTCGTCACGTTCGTTGATGACTATTCTAGGCGATGTTGGGTGTACACCATGAAGCATAAGAGTGAAGTCCTAGATTTGTTTGTGGAGTGGAAGAAGAGATTGGAACTGCAGACTGGGAGAAAGATCAAGACGTTGCGATCCGACAACGGCGGCGAGTATACCTCAGACCCCTTTCTGCAGCTATGTCGAGACGAGGGCATAGAGAGGCACTTCACAGTTAGTCATACACCGCAGCAGAATGGGGTGGCGGAGAGATTGAATCGGTCTTTGCTGGAGAAGATTCGATGTTTATTGGCGCATAGTGGTTTGGAGAAGATCTTTTGGGCTGAGGCACTTTCTTATGCGAGCCACCTCATTAACAGGCTGCCTTCATCTGCGATTGAGGGGAAGACCCCTATGGAGATGTGGTCGGGAGAGACAGCACATGACTATGACCAGCTTAAGGTATTTGGTTGCCCTGCATATTATCATGTTAGAACTGATAAGTTGGAACCTCGAGCTAGGAAGGCCATATTTGTAGGATTCAAGCGTGGTGTCAAGGGATACAAGCTTTGGGATCCAGTTGATAAGAAGATTGTGCTGAGTAGGGACGTCACATTCGATGAGGCTTCTATCTTGAAGCTTCCCAGCTCTCATCAGGTGGAGAGCAACCCGACAGAGGAGATTTCGCAGGTGGTGGAGATTGATGCAGCTCCACAGAGTCCAGATAGTGCAGTATCCATGAGAGTGCCGACCGAGGTGACGCCAGGCGAGCACGACGGTGATGCGGAGGATACGGGTACTCATGAGCAGGATCAGGGACCGACGGCTCAGGTTCAGGATTCTATTGCGGCACGGAGACAGAGGAGAGACATACGGGTGCCAGCACGGTATGCCGACACAGTTGCATATGCACTTCCGGTGGAGAGTATCGATGAGATGGTGCCTACTACATTCAGAGAGGCCGAGCAGAGTTCGGAGGCTGATTCGTGGCAGGTGGCTATGCAGGAGGAGATGGAGTCTCTTCACAAGAACGATACATGGGAGCTTGTAGAGCTTCCAAAGGGGCGGAAGGCGATTGGGTGCAAGTGGGTGTACACGAAGAAGGAGGGCATTGAGGGCACTCCAGTGAGGTTCAAGGCTAGGTTGGTTGCGAAGGGCTATGCACAGGAGGAAGGTATTGATTACAATGAGGTTTTCTCTCCGGTGGTGAAGCATTCGTCGATTCGGATTTTGCTAGCTTTGGTGGCACAGTATGGATTGGAGTTAGATCAGTTGGATGTGAAGACAGCATTTCTTCATGGTGATCTTGATGAAGAAATATATATGACTCAGCCATTGGGATTCCGAGCTGCAGGGAAAGATAAGTTGGTTTGCAGATTGAAGAAATCGCTATACGGTTTGAAACAGTCTCCTCGACAGTGGTATAGGCGATTTGATGGTTTTATGCTTGGTCATTCGTACACTCGGAGCCAGTTTGATCCTTGCGTATATTTTCGCAAGTTGAAAGGAGGTGCGTACATTTATTTGTTGCTCTATGTCGATGACATGTTGGTTGCCTCTATTTCCAGGTCGGCTATAGATGAGTTGAAAGTTCAGCTTTCAAATGAGTTTGAGATGAAGGACTTGGGTGAGGCGAAGCGCATTTTAGGGATGGAGATCGGCAGAGACAAGAAGAAGGGCAGAATTTGTTTGACACAGGTGGCTTATTTGAAGAAGGTTCTACAACGATTCCATGTTAGCATGGATACAAAGCCAGTTGGTGTACCTTTAGGAGCCCATTTGAAGCTTTCAGCTGGTCTTTCACCGAAGTCAGTTGAAGATAGAGAGTTAATGTCGAAGACTCCGTATGCGAGCGCGGTTGGGAGCTTGATGTACGCGATGATATGTACGAGACCAGATTTGTCACAGGCGGTGAGCATGGTTTCGAGATACATGCACGATCCAGGAGTGGGTCATTGGGACGCCGTGAAATGGATTTTGAGGTACATTCGAGGTACGCTCAATGTTGGTTTAGTTTATGAGCGGAACACTACAGGTAGGCAGTCATGCATTGGCTATGTTGATTCGGATTATGCCGGGGATTTGGATAAACGCCGGTCTACGACGGGGTATGTATTCACTTTGACCCGTGCACCGGTGTGTTGGAGAAGCACCTTACAGTCGACGGTGGCTTTGTCTACGACGGAGGCAGAGTATATGGCAGTTACGGAGGCTGTGAAGGAAGCTATTTGGCTTCGAGGACTTTTGGAGGAACTTGGTATATCGCAGAGGTCCGTCACTATTCATTGTGATAGCATGAGTGTTATCTATTTGGCGAAGAATCAGGTTTTTCATGCGCGGACGAAGCACATTGACGTTCGTTATCACTTCGTTCGGGATGTTCTTGAAGATGGCGATGTGGAGATTGTGAAAGTCCACACGAAGGATAATCCGGCGGATATGCTCACTAAGGTGGTTCCGAGCAACAAGTTTGATCATTGTCGAAACTTGTTGCACATTCGTAATTGTTGAGGCCGTTGTCGGCCATTTGGGTGAACTACGTTCGGCTTGATTCCTTGGGCAAGAGGATACGTAGGCAGTCTTTCAGATGCAGCCGGTTTGGATTAGTTGTTTTTGATGGGGGTGAGATTGTTTGGACTCTCGTTTGGGTTCTCGATTTGTTGTGGATTGAGTTCGTACTAGCCACAACAAGTGGGATATTTAGATGCTTTGGTGTCGGCTCAGTTTTGGAAAAACTTCATCGAGGTGGAGATTTGTGAGTGGGGGGCCACCCTTACGTAACCGTGTGAGAGGCAAATTGCCTACCCAAAACCGCGTCAGAGGCAAACAAGTGCGGCCCACGAACAATGCCTATAAAAGCAATACCCTAGGGTTTCGGGAACTGTGCCAAGGAGGTTTGGGATTTGTTTCTTTGCGGCTGACTGCGAGAGAGCAAATTGCAGAGGTTTTTTTTTGTCTTGCGGTTACAGCAAAGAATTTGAGTGCAGGAGATTTTTTCTTCTTTGGTTTTTTGTGCATCTTTTTGTAGAGAGAGTTTGTGAGGGATTTAAGAGAGTTTGTTTGAGGGTTTAGATTGTGAGTGATTGTAAACCCTAGTTGTATTCTCTCCCTCTATTAGTAGATCTCCCCCTCCTTGCCCCGTGGACGTAGGCAATTTGCCGAACCACGTTAAAATTAGTTGTACTGCTTTTGTGTGATTTGTAATAGCTTTTAGGGTCCCTCGACGCGCAGTCCTAGAGCTGACGAGAGGAAGAGCTAATATCCTACTTTGATAGGATATAGGCTTCAGATTCTTGTTCCCTTTGAGAAACAAGAATTCTTATTGCGACCTGACTCTCTTGTTGTGCTGCCGAAGTGCTGCCGAAATTTCCGCTGCGCGCAACATGAGATGGCAATCGCTGCGGACTCGGATGAAGAATATTATAATGAATCCATATCATCTCCTGTTATTAGTAGTAGTAGTGCGGTTGATGATGCATTTGGGGATATCGATGTATCTACAGCACCTTTTTAGTGCCAGTGCTTGTGTTCGAATAATGTAGGATATTGTGGGGTTTAGTTTTTAAAAACTAGCTAGCAAGATTTGCATATATAGAGTGAAATAATAACGTTCGTACTTATTTTATTTACTTTTTCTGGTTTTGCTAATTAAAACGCCCAAGTCTTTTACAAAAAATAAATCTTTTTTTTTTGGGGGGGGTCAGTGACGACCTCGACTCTTTATCGTGTAAGTTTGGGCTTGTGCTGTTGTGTATGACCTAGTTTATTGTAGGCCTCTTTGTGTGTAGGGCTTATGGGAGTTTGATAGTACAGCCTCCCGGGCCTTTATGGACTCTCTCTGGCCACCTTTTTTTTTTGGGGTGGGGGTGGGGGGTTGATACAAACCTCTCTTGTAGTAAACAAGCGTTGATTAATGTCAAATTCTGTTTCGTACTTTCGTACTTGACATACAAGACGTGGCTTTAAATAATTGTTAGATCAAGATTGTTCTGATATCATGTTAAAACACCTTCACACCTCATGAAGAAATAAATAATTGTTAGATTAAGATTGCTCTGATATCATATTAAAACACCTTCACACCTCATGAAGAAGTTTTGTGTTTATGATAGAGGGTTATAACTTGATTTTAGTTGTGATCGATGTCATGGATGAAAGATCTTTTATGTATTAGAAAAAAGCTATTGACCATATGATTAAGTGCCATATATATGGAGCAATCACAAACAACTTGCTTGCCTTCCTATCTACTTCTAAGCTCTTTAGCCTCTGTACTACTTTGTACAAAGTTCATGGAAATAAAATGGGTAAGTTTTGGTGACAAATGAAATCAATTATTATGTGGAATCCTAAGTTCAGACATAGCTTGGTGGGCTGTATGAAATGATAATACAAAAGTCTCGACACGTTTAAGAGGCTTTTGTTACGTACCCAAATTTAGTTGGCGTATGTCAGACATTGTATGGTTAATGGGGTGAGTTTTTTTTTTTTAGAAATAAAAAAATTGTAGAGTATGATCATCCTTTTCATTAAAGAAGGATTTTACCATTAAATGATGCAACAGCGGAGATGCTTAAAATGTAGAATAGTGCAATTTTCTCGTTCTCACTTCTTCACACTTATAATAAGCCTGCTTATAGACAAATTAATTAACAGCTTCTTAGATTATTAAATGTAAGAGTGAATCTTAGGATTTTACATAACTCGATCTTAATTATTTTTAACTAATAATAACTACGAGCTCATGTTTCATGAGTCCTTTGAATCTCCTTGTGTGCTGATGATTTATTAGGTTCGTTGAATTTGAATGCGCTGTTGTACTCATGAATAATAAGGATCAATTCGGCCAAGCTTCTCCAAAACTAGATCGTGATTGGTCCTAACCCAGTTTTGAAATACTTTTGTTTAATTTGATCTAGGAGAGAGATGGATCAAATAGAACCGGGAAAATTTGCAAAATAGTTCGTTTTGCTAATTATTTAGCAAAATAGACCGTTTTGCTAAATAATTAGCAAAATAGACATCTTTTTGGCCAACAGGCCAAAAAGAGGTCTATTTTGCAAAACAGCTCAGAAAACATACAGGACTAGTAGTCCCGTATGTTTTAATCACCGATTAGTGAACTCAGAAAATTTCACAAAACATTGAGATGAACTCAGAAAATACGGGACTACTAGTTCTGTATGTTTTCTGAGTCACTAATCCGTGATTAAGTTGGTTCTAAACATACGGGACTAGTAGTCCCGTATATTTTCTGAGTCTTGTTTTTCAAAATCGACATTTTTTTTTTCAAAAGAGGTCTATTTTGCTAATTATTTAGCAAAACGGTCTATTTTGCTAAATAATTAGCAAAAACGGACTATTTTGCAAATTTTCCCAATGGAACCAGTTTTAGGTGGAGCTTTGTGTCGTAGGAAAAACTAAGACAAGATCAAGCTAGTTTTCTCCAAATAAGATTTCTTTTCAAGATGGGACCAGGATCCTGGAAGGTTGCCAGACATGACTTATGTTGTATTTGGGAGATGACTAAAGGCCTGTTTGGATGGAGGGTAGAGAGGAGGAGGGGAAGGGAAATGTAATTTTAACCTTATTTGGGAGTCGCATTTAGGAGGGTAAAGTAGGGAATAGGGGAAAATTTGTGCCAAAATGTTACACCCCAAATTGGGGGTAAAAGGGAAGGTAAGGAAGGAAAATTTTTTCCCTTCTTTCCCTTCCCCTTCTTTACTCCCCAACTTGTGGGGGTATGATTTTAGTTTAATTTGTGAACGTGGGGTCCACTATGTTCATGAATTGGGGCAGCAAAGCGCACGGGAGGCAAGGACGTGGGGGCCACCTTCATGAAGTTGAAGTTCACGCGCATTTTCTTTTCGCATAGTGCAGGCCCACCCGATTTTAGATTGAAACTATAAATAGCTTTTTGCGTGCCCTAGTTTTGTGTGCCAAGGAGGTTTATGACTTTGGTTTTGCGGCTGGCTGCTTGCAGGTGCGAGGAGATTTGGTTCGGGTGCAGTTGTTTTGCGGCTGGAGTATAAAAGCAGTTGCCATTGTTTTTGTGATTTTGTTTTTTAGCAGCCCCGTAACCCCTAGTTGTATTCTCTCCCTCTATTAGTAGATCTCCCCCCTCCTTACCCCGTGGACGTAGGCAATTTGCCGAACCACGTTAAAATTGGTTGTACTGCTTTTGTGTGATTTGTAATAGCTTTTAGGGTCCCTCGACGCGCAGTCCTAGAGCTGACGAGAGGAAGAGCTAATATCCTACTTTGATAGGATATAGGCTTCAGATTCTTGTTCCCTTTGAGAAACAAGAATTCTTATTGCGACCTGACTCTCTTGTTGTGCTGCCGAAGTGCTGCCGAAATTTCCGCTGCGCGCAACAAGTGGTATCAGAGCCCAGATTTCAGATCTAGGGTTTTTTGGTGGAGGAAGATTCTTGTGTGAAGCTTAGTTCTTGGAGTTCTCGGCTTCGGTGGAGATAGCATTAGGAGTTGCCGTTGGAGATTTCGCTTTCCTCGTGTGGATAGGAGATCTATTTGGAATCCGATCTAGGGTTCAGTTGGGTGGTTCCTAATTCTATCAAATTTGTTCTTTCTCTACAATTTGGAGTTAGTTCGCAATGGGAGAAGAAGGTGAAAGCAGCAAATCGATGGCGGGTACAATACAAGTTGGTTTTCAAAACACCAAAATTAGTGTGGTGAAATATGACGGAAAAATCAACTTTGGTTTGTGGATGAGCGACGTACAGGATGCGTTAAATGCTCAGAATTTGGAAGAGACCATCATGGTCCACGAGAGGCCACCTAAATATGAAGAGGCGGTATGGGAGAAAATGAATAGGAACGCTTGTGGGGTGATCAGGTCCTGTTTGGAACAGGAGCTGAAGTATGATGTGATTGGGGTGACGTCTGCGATGAAGATGTGGGAAATTCTCAACAATAAGTACCTTACGAAGAGTGTTGAGAACCGATTGCACTTGCTGCGTAGGTTATTCAGATTCCAGATGTCCAGAGGCACCTCGCTTGCGGCTCATGTGAACAACTATACGAAGTTGTTGTCGGACTTGGCGAATGTTGATGAGAAGATATCGGATGAGTACAAGGCGATTATTTTGTTGGGCTCCTTACCGGATGAGGAGTATGATACCTTCGTGCTCACTTTGTTGAACGGGAGATCTTCTATCAGCTATAGTGAAGTGACTAACGCTTTGACAAATTACGTTTTGAGGAGGAAGGATAAGGAGACTTCCCGCGCTAGTACTTCAGGAGAGGCCTTGTCGACGAGAGGTAGAAGCCCATATCCAAAAGGTGGTAATAGAGGAAGGTCAAAGTCTAGAGGCCGCCACCAATTAACAAAGAACCAATGTGCATTCTGTAAGGAGCAGGGACATTGGAAGAGAGACTGCCCGAAGCTCAAGGAGAAAGAGAATGGCAAGAAAAAGGGCCCGAAGGCCAATGAGGTGAACATTGCGAAAGGCGATGATTCCGATGATTCGTGCTTTTCTCTACTGATTACTCCGGAGGTGAACCATGTGGATGCATCAGATTGGATGCTTGATTCCGGCGCTACCTTTCATGTGACCCCTAGGCGAGACTGGTTTGCATCTTTTGAGAAAGTCGACGGGGGCGTTGTTGTCATGGGAAATGATCAATCCTGTGGCGTTTGTGGGATAGGTACCGTACGGATTAGGATGCACGATGGAGTAGTCCGTGAGTTGAAGGAGGTGAGATTTGTTCCTCAACTGAAGAAAAATATTATCTCAGTTGGAGCTTTGGAGGCGAAGGGATTCAAGGTGACTTTCGAAAACGTTGTAGCGAAGGTTACTAAGGGATCATTGGTGGTGATGAAGGGAGTCCGCAATCGGAATTTGTATTATCTGAAGGGAAGCACCGAGATTGGCCAGGTTGCTTCGGCTATTTCAGAAGCGGACATGAGCAGACTTTGGCACTATAGATTGGGGCACACAGGTGAAAAGTCACTGCAGGCATTGTGCAAGCAGGGACTATTAAAGGGAGCCAAGAGTGGGAAGATTGAGTTCTGTGAGCACTGTGTTCTTGGCAAAAAGACGAAGGTGAAGTTTGGGACTGCCATTCATCAGACGAGGGGCATCCTGGATTACGTGCACACAGACGTTTGGGGTCCCACCAAGACTGCATCACTTGGTGGTCGACATTGGTTCGTCACTTTTGTAGATGACTATTCTAGGCGTTGTTAGGTGTACACCATGACGAAGAAGAGTGAAGTCCTAGATTTGTTTGTGGAGTGGAAGAAGAGATTGGAACTGCAGACTGGGAGAAAGATCAAGACGTTGCGATCCGACAACGGTGGTGAGTATACTTCTGACCCCTTTCAGCAGCTATGTCGAGACGAGGGCATAGAGAGGTACTTCACAGTTAGTCATACACCGCAGCAAAATGGGGTGGCAGAGAGATTAAATCGGTCTTTACTAGAGAAGATCCGATGTTTATTGTCGCAGAGTGGTTTGGAAAAGATCTTTTAGGCTGAGGCACTTACATATGCGAGCCACCTTATTAATAGGCTGCCTTCATCTGCGATTGAGGGGAAAACCCCTATGGCAGCACACGATTATGACCAGCTTAAGGTATTTGGGTGCCCTGCATATTATCACGTTAGAACTGATAAATTGGAACCTCGAGCTAGGAAGGCCATATTTATAGGATTCAAGCGTGGTGTCAAGGGATACAAGCTTTGGGATCCAGTGGATAAGAAGATTGTGCTGAGTAGGGACGTCACGTTCGATGAGGCTTCTATTTTGAAGCTTCCTAGCTCTCATCAGGTGGAGAGCGATCCGACGGAGGAGATATCGCAGGTGGTGGAGATCGATGCAGCTCCACATTGTCCAGATGGTACAGTATCCATGCAGGTGCCGACTGAGGTGACGCCAGGCGAGCACGACAGTGACACGGAGGATACGAGTACAAATGTGCAGGATCAAGAACCGACGGCTCAGGTTCAGGATTCTATTGCGGCTAGGAGACAGAGGAGAAACATACAGATGCCAGCACGGTATGCCGACACAGTTGCGTATGCACTTCCGGTGGAGAGTATCGATGAGTTAGTGCCTACTACATTCAGAGAGGCCGAGCAGAGTTCGGAGGCTGATTCGTGGCAGGTGGCTATGCAGGAGGAGATGGAATCTCTTCATAAGAACGATACATGGGAGCTTGTTGAGCTTCCAAAGGGGCGGAAGGCAATTGGTTGCAAGTGGGTATACACGAAGAAGGAAGGGCACTCCATTGAGGTTCAAGGCTAGGTTGGTTGCGAAGGGCTATGCACAGGAGGAAGGAATAGATTATAATGAGGTTTTCTCTCCGGTGGTGAAGCACTCTTCGATTCGGATTTTGCTAGCTTTGGTGGCACAGTATGGTTTGGAATTAGATCAGTTGGATGTGAAAACGACATTTCTTCATGGTGATCTTGATGAAGAAATATATATGACTCAGCCATTGGGATTCCGAGCTGCAGGGAAGGAAAAATTAGTTTGCAAACTAAAAAAATCGCTATACGGTTTGAAACAGTCTCCTCGACAGTGGTATAGGCGATTCGATGGTTTTATGATTGGTCATTCGTACACTCGGAGCCAGTTTGATCCTTGCGTATATTTTCACAAGTTGAAAGGAGGTGCGTACATTTATTTGTTGCTCTATGTCGATGACATGTTGGTTGCCTCTATTTCCAGGTCGGCTATAGATGAATTGAAAGTTCAGCTATCAAATGAGTTTGAGATGAAAGACTTAGGTGAGGCGAAGCGCATTCTAGGGATGGAGATCGGCAGAGACAAGAAGAAGGGCAGAATTTGTTTGACACAGGTGGCTTATTTGAAGAAGGTTCTACAGCGATTCCATGTTAGCATGGATACGAAGCCAGTTAGTGTACCATTGGGAGCCCATTTGAAGCTTTCAGCTGGTCTTTCACCGAAGTCAGTTGAAGATCGTGAGTTGATGTCGAAGACTCCATATGCGAGCGCGGTTGGGAGCTTGATGTACGCGATGGTATGTACGAGGCCAGATTTGTCACAGGCGGTAAGCATGGTATCGAGATACATGCACGATCCAGGAGTGGGTCATTGGGACGCCGTGAAATGGATTTTGAGGTACATTCGAGGTACGCTCAATGTTGGTTTGGTTTATGAACGGGACACTACAGGTGGGCAGCTATGCATCGAGATACATGCACGATCCAGGAGTGGGTCATTGGGACGCTGTGAAATGGATTTTGAGGTACATTCGAGGTACGCTCAATGTTGGTTTGGTTTATGAGCGGGACACTACAGGTGGGCAATTATGCATTGGCTATGTTGATTCGGATTATGCCGGGGATTTGGATAAGCGCCGGTCTACGACGGGGTATGTGTTCACTCTGACCCGTGCGCCGGTGTGTTGGAGATGCACCTTACAGTCGACGGTGGCTTTGTCTACGACGGAGGCAGAGTATATGGCAGTTACGGAGGCTGTGAAGGAGGCTATTTGGCTTCGAGGACTTTTGGAGGAACTTGGTATATCGCAGAGGTCCGTCACTATTCATTGTGATAGCATGAGTGCTATCTATTTGGCGAAGAATCAGGTTTTTCATGCGAGGACGAAGCACATTGACGTTCGTTATCACTTCGTTCGAGATGTTCTTGAAGATGGCGATGTGGAGATTGTGAAAGTCCACACGAAGGATAATCCGGCGGATATGCTCACTAAGGTGGTTCCGAGCAACAAGTTTGATCATTGTCGAAACTTGTTGCATATTCGTGATTGTTGAGGCCGTTGACGGCCATTTGGATGAACTACGGGCGGCTTGATCCCTTGGGAGAGGGGGTACGTAGGCAACCACATTGGTGCAGCCGAGTTTAGAGAGACGACACATTGGTGCTCATGTTGGTGTCGGCTCAGTGTTGGGAACACTTCGCCGAGGTGGAGAATTGTAAAAACGGCGAAGGAATTGTGAAAAATGTGAAGAATAACCCAAAACAGACTCCACCACACCCTGGTGTGGTGTCTGCCATGGGTGTGGTAGAGTCTGTCCTGCACCACACCCTCTGCCACACCCATGGTGCAGGGTGTGGCAGACTTCAGTTTTGGGAAAACTTCACCGAGGTGGAGAATTGTGAACGTGGGGTCCACTATGTTCATGAATTGGGGCAGCAAAGCGCACGGGAGGCAAGGACGTGGGGGCCACCTTCATGAAGTTGAAGTTCACGCGCATTTTCTTTTCGCATAGTGCAGGCCCACCCGATTTTAGATTGAAACTATAAATAGCTTTTTGCGTGCCCTAGTTTTGTGTGCCAAGGAGGTTTATGATTTTGGTTTTGCGGCTGGCTGCTTGCAGGTGCGAGGAGATTTGGTTCGGGTGCAGTTGTTTTGCGGCTGGAGTATAAAAGCAGTTGCCATTGTTTTTGTGATTTTGTTTTTTAGCAGCCCCCTTTATTTAGGGTTTGTGCATCCTTTTGTGAGAGATATTTGTGAGGGATTTGAGAGTTTGTTTGAGGGTTTAGATTGAGAGTAATTGTAAACCCTAGTTGTATTCTCTCCCTCTATTAGTAGATCTCCCCCCTCCTTGCCCCGTGGACGTAGGCAATTTGCCGAACCACGTAAAAATTGGTTGTACTGCTTTTGTGTGATTTGTAATAGCTTTTAGGGTCCCTCGACAGGTCAGTCCTAGAACTGATGAGAGGAAGAGCCGATATCTCACTTGGTTGAGATATCCGCTTCAGATTCTTGTCTCCTTGGTGAGACGGGAATTCTTATTGCGATCTGACTCTCTTGTTGTGCTGCCGAAGTGCTGCCGAAATTTCCGCTGCGCACAACAAGTGGTATCAGAGCCCAGATTCCAGATCTAGGGTTTGGTTGGAGGAGTAGATCAATTTGGAGGCTCGTCTAAGGCTTCGTTTGGTGATAAAGGTGGA
>NC_033796.1:2314824-2317454 GCF_001876935.1 Asparagus officinalis
TCTCTCTCTTAGTATATAAGTATATATAAGTATACTCTCTCTTATATAAGTATATATATGTATAAGTATGCTCTCTTAATATATGTATAAGTATATATAAATATACAGTGTATACTCTCTTATATAAGTATATATAAGTATACTCTCTATATATATATATATATATATATATATATATATAGGGAGAGGTTCAAATAAAAACCTCACTATCCTAAAAACTAAAAACCAATCCTCTCCATTGGATCTAGATTCATCCAATGGCTGAGATTATAAGACTATTACAGCTGCATAAGGGTAAAATTAGAACAATTCACTACATTAATGGTGGCTGGTATATATATATATATATATATATATATATATAGGGAGAGGTTCAAATAAAAACCTCACTATCCTAAAAACTAAAAACCAATCCTCTCCATTGGATCTAGATTCATCCAATGGCTGAGATTATAAGACTATTACAGCTGCATAAGGGTAAAATTAGAACAATTCACTACATTAATGGTGGCTGGCAACATTGGAAACTGGAGATAATAATTAAAACTAAAAATACAACACGTCCTCTCTCTCCAAAATCACAGCAACTCTCTCTCTGTCTTCAACATCTCCCTATCCACGGTCTTCTTCAACCTTCGTCTTCAACCTTCATCTTCAACCACTGTCTTCAACCTTTGTCGTTGTTAAATTATTTTGACGCTTTAATGGTAAGTTTATGAAATTTGTTTGATTTTTCGTCTAAAAGTTTTAGTTTTAACCTTAAAGATCGTAGCTTTTTGTTGTAAAAGGTGAAATATTTCACCTTTTAGTCTGAAAAGTTTTTTATTTTTTGAAGAAACCAGTTGAAAAACGAAGACACGCATGAGTGAATCTAGATTCACTGCAGTGAATCTCGATTCATAGCAGTGAATTCAGATTCAGTATGTGAGGTGTTTGTTTTTTAGCATAAAAATCGTAATTTTTTGCTGTAAAAGGTGAAATCTTTTCATGGTTTAAAATTTTATAGCTTGTTTTTTACCATAAATTTCTTATTCTTTTTGTTTAAAATTTTATAGCTTGTTTTTTACCATAAGTTTCTTATTCTTTTTGTTTAAAATTTTATAGCTTGTTTTTTACCATAAGTTTCTTATTCTTTTTGTTTAAAATTTTATAGCTTGTTTTTCACCATAAGTTTCTTATTCTTCAATATAATCCAGATTCAATGGAGTGAATCCAGATTCACTCCAGCGAAAGCTTGGATGGTTAGGATGGTTAGGATGGTTTTTAATGAATTGTTGAAGAAATAAATGCATGTGCTATAATTTCGAAGAAATAAACGCATGAGTGAATCTAAATTCACTGCAGTGAATCCAGATTCAGTTATGTGAGGTGTTTGTTTTTTACCATAAAAATCGTAACTTTTTGCTGTAAAATGTGAAATCTTATCATGGTTTAAAATTTTATAGCTTGTTTTTTACCATAAGTTTCTTATTCCTTTTTGTTTTTTATTTTTGCAGATTTGCTATTGTTTGATAACGAGTTTCAGTTCACTAAATCTGGATTCAATTCAGTGAATCTGGATTCACTCCAATGAATCGAGCTTCAATATAATCCAGATTCAATGGAGTGAATCCAGATTCACTCCAGCGAAAGCTTGGATGGGAGGAGCTCGGATCTGGGTTGTTTGAAGGTGGCGAAGGAGATGGAGAGGAGGTTGACGGCGTCGGGTCTGAGGGAGCGTCTTCGGTTCGTCAGAGCGGCTTCGGTTCGTCGGAGGGAGCTCAGGGGCAGTGGAGTTGGAGGAGCTCGGTGAGGAGTTAGTGGTGTTTGTGGTGGTGAGAGAGAGGAAGGAGAGAGAGAGAGAGAGAGAGAGAGAGAGAGAGAGAGAGAGAGTAAAACTTGTGTCAACTTAAGTGGACGTCCACTAAGTTTCTTACCCATTGATGATCACTTGATTGAGCTGCTTTGTGGATGATCCGCTCCGTTGAACTTGATCTACATATTCTAAAACACCAACACACCAAATTTGGGTTGAATCCGTCATGGTTTGACCCTTCATCCACTCGTATCAATTTTAATGGTTTCAAATGAATAGAACTTTTTACATGGCTCGACGGAGGGTCAAACCACGACGGGTTCACCCCAAATTTGGTGTGTTGGGGTTTTAGAATATGTAGATCAAGTTTAACGGAGCGGATCATCCACAAAGCAGCTCAATCAAGTGATCATCAATGGGTAAGAAACTTAGTGGACGTCCACTTAAGTTGACACAAGTTTTACTCTATATATAGATATATATATATACATATGCGTACGCGCGCGCACACACACTTTTAAGTTTTTACAATAACATTCTTCTTCATATTGAAATCCCAGAAGGTTCACATATTTTATCATATATAAACATTTTTTTTTGCTTTTCTACTGTTAATACTCTTCGTTTCGATGGGAAAAAAAATTTAAACCCAAAAATATGCAAACATGCACCTAGATTACATGAAACAGAGTTTAATTTAAGGTTAAGAATCAGAAAAAACCTTGAATTATTTCCAAAAAAGACCAGTTGAACTTTGGGGTGTTTCACACTCTCCACCTGAACTTTCAAAATTTCTCACGACAAGCGATCAACATAAACTGCGCAATCAAAATAA
>NC_033796.1:2317474-2366655 GCF_001876935.1 Asparagus officinalis
TGGCATTAAACACCATTAGAGAGATCAGTGGGAAAATTTTAAAGTTTAGGATAGTTTTGTGAGACTCCCTAAAATTCAATAAAAAAAAAAGGGAAGCCCCCAAGTTTTGGGTTATTTTAACTTTAACTTATCTATATAACATATATGATAAGAAGACTATAGAAAAAAACCATATGGTTTTTAATATGTTTTTGAAATATAGGATAGGCTAAACAACTAATCTATACTATTTTATAAAAATCTTTGTTAGGTTAGGCAAAAGTGAAGGAATGATTGAAAATTCCTCAATCATCCATACTAATTATATATCAATCTATATTACTATATAAAAATCTTTGTGAGTGTAGACCAACCTGGAGGAATGATTGAAACTTTCTCAATTTTTAGTTGAGTTGTTAGGTAAATTTATGTTCTGTGTTATGCAAATTGGTAATTTTAAATTGAATAGACATTTTGTCCATTTATTCTCTCATTAAATGCATGCCTCCACTCCCCACCCCACCAAAGGTTATCTTATTTTCATTCTCTCTCTCTCTCTCTCTCTCTCTCTCTCTCTCTCTAAAAGGTTATATCATTTTCATTCTTCCATCTCTTTCTTTTATGGATCTTCCATAGGGGTGGCGGTTGAGCTGGGTTGGCCCAAAACCCATAATGAACTAGCCTGTTGTGGGTCGGGTTTTACCCAGCTTAATAGAATGCAGGTTTGGTTTGGCTCGGCTCGATCTCAAAGTGAGTCCAGTATGAGTCTATTTCTGAAACTCAGGCTGAACTCGAACCTCCGGCCTACAAACCCAACCCAGCTCGAATCGGGCCTCAGCTATCACTAAGTCCGGAACCTAACTTGCATCCATAATAACATTAGTTTTTAGTAAAATAAATTAGTTATTAGTAACTAGCTATTGTTAACTATTTAGTATTTTTAAAGCAAAAAATTGGTATGTCGAGTCCAAAACCTTCCTCAACAAAATCGTTACCAATTGGTCAAAATTTATTTAAATCAAGTTTTAAAAAGTCAAAAAATAAAAGAAAGAAAAAGAAATGAAAAGTAGTGGGTTGGGTTGCCCAATCCAGCCCAACTCGAATGGTTAGGTCAGTGTGCCGGGTTGGGTTATGTTCCTAGCTGGGATGTCCAGGCTTTGGCTCGAACAGAGCTCAAGGTTAGCTCGGATCAACATGGCCTGGATCAGCTCGAAACATGTGGGCTTGGGCCCGGGTTGGCCCAGCCCGACCTAATCGCCAGCCCTAATCTTTCATCTCTTTCTTAAATTTAAAATTTTATACATAAACCTTTTAGAAATTATATAATTGACAAAAGTTAAAAAGCAACATAGTGTAATGTAGATTATGACATATTTTAAACGAGGGCGTTACTTTACACGTCTATAACATATAATTAAAAAAATATTTTAAGAACTAAAAATTTATACTTTTCATAATTATGGAAATAATTTTTTAAAGATTAGATGAAGTTTTCTTATCTAGAATAGCTGTTGTTACTTTAATCTAAAATCATAAGAATTTTCTTATTAATTTGATCACATGACGTGAGTTATGCACGTGCATATTATACTAGACATCTTGTAAGTGCGCATTAAATAATAATAATAATATAATTAAAATGTAGGACCCACGATTATTTAGAAAAAATTGATGTTACTAACACGTGCATTTGAAAATGCTAATATACTAGTAGGAAAATAAAAGTCTCATCTAACATTTCTGGCTAAATGACACCTAAATACCATAAAGTTTTCCTATTGTGGTACTAAATCGTAAAAAATAACATTTTAATATCCCAAGTTCTAAAAAAATAGTACTTTAATATCCTAAGTTGTAAAAAAATGACGCTTAAATACCATATTATTTCACAACATTTACACTTAAATACCTTAAGTTGTAAGAAAGTAGCACTTTAATAAGCTAAATTGTAAAAAAATAGCACTTTGATATTCTAAGTCATAAAAACATTTCTAAGAATTTTCTCATGAAAACTAACAAAAGGTGCTAACGTGCTAATATTTTAGCACTTTGCTAAAGTGTTACCTTTTATAACTTACGTTAATTAAGTGACACACTGAGACAACTTTATAGTATTTAAGTGCCATTTACCCAACATTTATCTGGAAAAAAAAGGGATCATCTCCTTTTGTTTTCCCCAAATAAAATTGGAACCGGAGAATTTTTCCTCCATCTCCTCTAAGGGGCTGTTTGGTTGTATGTTTTTACCATGTAAAAGGATGTAAAGTGTAAAAAAGTGGGTCCCAATGTCAGCTTTCATCACTTTCAATTGTTTGTTTGTAGTTGTGAAAATAGTGTAAAGTGGTTTCATATGCTGATGTGGCTTGTAAAGTGATTTCATGAAAAAAAGACATGATTTTAGGAGAAAGCTAACATTGAAGTTAGGAAAAAATAATAAAAAATAATTCTAACAAATATGATCATTTGAGTAGGGACCACTTTTTACACTTTCCAAACAAACAATTAAAGTTTTATTTTACAAACCAAACAAGTGTTTTATGATTCCAATGGAATCAAAAACAAACAAAGAAAAGTATAAAAGTAAAATTGATGAGGTGGTGGACAACAACTTTCCAAGTTGTGTCATAAATACACAACTTTACCAACAACAACCAAACAGCCCCTAACGGGTTTCGAATATAACCTGATACTCGTGGATCTGGATCTGACCCGAACCGTTCCGCCCTAAAACCCTCAGGTTCTCTCTTTACCGGAAGATTCTAGGGTTTTAGCTCATCACTTTCAACTCCTTGAGAAATTACGATCGATCCCCGATGTTGAGAAAGAGATCCTCGTCAATTCTCACTCTCAGGGCCCTCTCCAAGGTCAGTTCTCTTCCTCTCCTCTTCCGTTCTTCAAATTATAGGTCCATTTCGCAGAACGCACAAGTTGCTAGGGTTTTCGATGGAGGGCAGAATCCAAATGGAGTTTCAGGCGGAGATTTCTATGAAAGGGGAGATCTTGCGTATGGTAACCAATTGAATTCAAGTGGAATGAGCGCTGCTGGCGTGGGTTGTCAGCTGAATCCGAATGGATTTCGAGGATCGAGTTCGAATGGGGTTTATGGAGGAAATCAATATGGGCAAGAAAGAAGGGATCTTGGAGAGGTTTGTCAGTGGGAATCAAATGGGTCAAGTGCGCCACTGAGGAATTTGAATGGGTTTCATGGCCAGAATCCAGATGGCTATACAAAAAGTAATTTTGTGGTTCGGCCGGTGAATATACTGAGTAATTATCAAGATCCTAATGCAGTTTACAAGGAAAACCACAGAGATTCATCGAATTTCTATCCAAGTTCTGGTATTTCTCACGATGGATTTGGCTCTGGAGGACCTTCTCAGAGTGCGTATGGAGAAAATGGTTATCAAGGAATGCCCAATCAAGATTCCTACGGGCATAACAGAGAGAGCACCTTGCCTGCAGGTCAGCATAACTTAAGTCAATCTCCTTTAGCTGATAGTTTGTCTCAAACGGGTGAAAGTGTCACTTACAAGGGCACCCTCATTGAGCTTGATGAGTTCTGTAAAAAGGGCGATGTCACAGAAGCAGTTGAAGTTCTTCATTTGCTAAGGAATAATGGTGTGACCGTGGATCTCCCAAGATATTTGACGTTGTTGCAGACTTGCGGAGAGACCAAATCTCTAGAAGAAGCAAGAATTGTCCACAATCACATGGATGAAGTAATGGGTGAGCTAGGAGTTGCAGTTAATAACAAGATGTTGGATACATACTCTACGTGCGGTTCGATGGTTGATGCTTACCAACTGTTTGAGAAAATGCGCCATAGAAATTTGACATCTTGGGATACTATGATAAATGGCCTAGCGAATAATAATCTTGGGGAGGAAGCAATTGATCTCTTCACTCAGTTCAAGGAGAGAGGATTGCAGCCAGATGGAGAACTATTTATTGCTGTGTTCAATGCTTGTGCTACTTTAGGAGCAGTTGATGAAGGAATTTTGCATTTTGAATCAATGAAGGAGAAATTCAGTATTGCGCCTACAATGAAACATTATGTTAGCCTTGTAGATATGCTTGGAAGAAGTGGTTATTTAGACGAAGCTCTTGAGTTTATTGACAAGATGCCTGTTGAGCCAAGTGTTGAAGTTTGGGAAACTCTGATGCATCTTTGTAGAGTTAATGGATATAAGGAGCTTGGAGATAGATGTTTTGAGATTGTGGAACAACTCGACCCCTCAAGGTTAACTGAGCAGACCAAGATGGGTCTTTTTCCTATTAAAGCATCTGACATGCAGAAAGAAAGGAAAAATAATTCTGACCCTTTCGCTGTTAGACGCCACACACATGAGTTACGTGCAGGGGATAGATCTCATCCAGAGTCAGACAGGATTTATGCACAGCTACGAGCTTTGTTACCGAATATGAAAGAGGCTGGCTACATTCCAAATACTAACCCTGTGCTCCATGACATCGACCTAGAAGCTAGAGGGGAAGCTTTGATGGCCCATAGTGAGAAGCTAGCTGCTGCTTATTTTCTCTTTACTTCCCCACCTCGTCAACCTATGAGAATTATTAAAAACCTACGCTTTTGTCCGGATTGCCATGAAGCAATGAAGATCATATCAAAGCTTACAGGTCGTTTAATTATTTGCAGAGATGCGAAGAGGTTTCACCATTTTGAGAATGGGGTCTGCTCTTGCAGGGACTATTACTAAAAGGGAGTAGGTATGTATCTGTCAAAAGTTAAAATATAACTTTCTTTCCTGCTTTGCACTCACTGAGGCATTGAAATATTATAGATTAAGATTCCTTTTGTTAAAGTTTCCTGCAATTGTGAAATTTCATTTATCTGCATGTTAAATCTTAGTGGAGTGTTTAAAGCAAGATTGTCGCTTAGGTAAACTTGTGCAATCAATATGTTTAGATTTTTTGTAATCTTCTCCAAACTTTTCTGCTTTTCAGTTCCTTTATCTTCTCTACTCATATCTATGTGACACTTATATTTATCTTCTTATTAAATTGTGGCAAGTCCCATTAATTTCAGTAATCAATTCAGATATAAGGAACTATATTTACTTTAAAACACAAATTTCCAAAATTTCCTCTGGTCAGTGTTCTCAAATGCGATATGTTGGGAGCAAGATGCATACATACACACCATATCTTCTGCATATCTGGCTGCTAACTGAGAAGAAAGTCAGAACGGAAGAAGAAAGAGGAGTTGGTCGCTGTTATCTTGCTGCTGCGGAGAATGGAGGAGCTAACATCGGAGAGAGAATTAGGGGAGGATTCTGTCTATTGACTGCAAAAGTGCAAGCCTTTTGAAATCTGTCATCCTTCAAACTTAGAAATGGGTGAGTTAGATCAGGTTGAGTTGGCTATATCTGACTTATTATCCTTAACCTTATCCACTCTCTTTTCCTCTCTCATACCTCATCAAACTGGGAGTACATGGAGGAGCACTGACAGTGAAGACACAGATAACTTCCAAAAACTAGCCTTGAGCAGCAAGGCATAACACCAGAAACAAGGTTTCACCTTATTTCTGTACAATTTCTGTTCTGTCTTTACCAAGTAAATGCTATAGCCTCGTTATAGCCATTTCAGCATCAGACACCATAATGTTAGGTATGCTGTGATCAAATCAGACTATGACAAATTAGAGTCACAATCTCCTTATCTTATAGTAAGAAGAGAATAGTACAAACTTTTTTCTTTGTCCTTTGGTAAGTCTGTTCTTTTCCTCTCTTGTGTTTCTATTATCTAAAGTCTAAATATGTTTCCTGCAAATATAAGAAACAAAATCTTATCTAAACACTTCCAAGTATTTGCTTTTTCTTATTGAATCTTTGGTTATATTACATAATTGAACACCAACGATGAAGTGGAATCTTCCTCACTGAAATGGCTTACCTTCGCGATATTTAATCGTGAGTTATTCTAATCAAATGATAGCATGTTGGATCTTAATATATCTTTGGATTTTATGAGATACTGCGTAGTAGTAGTAGTGGCTTATGCTACTTATTTTTTGCTATTCAAAATCTGTATACTTTGAAATGTTAGATTTCTCTGGGGTTCTTAGCATGTGGAAGTTCATGTCCCTAGTTCTTATTTATGACTTCAGTGACAAATAAAAAAGAACCACTTTACTAACTGATCACGTATAGAAATGATGAATAAGTTTTAGCTAATAAAGCATATTACAAGATATATTGTGTTTATCCGGAATGGTGAGTCTGGTCTGGTGTCACCGTTATCAACTTGTTATCTTCAGGCTCCCTCTCAAATCCTTTTTGACAGTTGCACGGTTTACTACTTTGCCTTTACCACTAACTTAAACTGTTGTTTGTCAACAGAGGCATTCTCATCTTGCCCTAAGGTACTATGACCTTTGAGCAATCTTTCGGTCCACTATAATCCTTCAGTCAGATACCAGTGTTTATCTAATATTCTTGCTTCCATTTTTCACTGTTATACCCATGAGTATGATCAATTGATGCAGAAATGAATTTCACTTACTGTACGTATTATTTCCTTTATTAGTGAGGCACTAAAGACCTTCTGCTACTTAGGTACCTTGAAATTCCAAAATCCAAACTCAGGAACGTGCTGATTTTTCCTTCTTATGATTCCCCTTGATATCACACTTATTATTCTCTCTTTTAATTCATATTGATAGAGCAACTTGCTCTAGTGAAACAAAATTATGGAAAAAATGCAAAATATAACACTAGCTAGGATAATTTAAGCAAAGCCTACAGTACTACAGCGTGTACAGCTGCAGTGAAAACAGGCAACTTATTATCTGTGATAACTATTATTAAGTTTAAGTGTGTAACAACTTGACCAGAAAAAAGTTCATCATTTAGAACAACAACCTAAATCCTATATCCATACCAGCAGCTTTGAAAAAACTTTGCCTTCATCCAAAAATTTGGATTATCTACACAAGAGGCACTTAATTGCCACCTTAAAAAGAATAGGTTAGGGGCACCAATGTGGTGCTGATGGATGTTGTGCCAAACTCATAATGTTTACTTAATATTCTCAATTTTAGTCCCTCTAATAATTAGGTCAAATCTCTGAAATAATTAGGTCAAATCTCTGAAGTTATGGTGAGAGTTGAGGATCATAGTTTTATATTAATTCTAACATGCCCTTGTAGGTTGATCACCCTTTTTATGGGCTGAAAACCTAGACTCATGCAGCGGTAGCAATTTTTTAAAATCCGCATTAAATTTGTGGTCAACAAGATTCGAACATGGGTTGCTCTGATACCATCTCAAATTTACACAAAAACAGTGAACTTATGGTGAGGGTTGAGGATTATAGTTTTATGTTAATTTTTAACAAATATGAAATCAAATATATGCCGAATGAATCAGTTTGGGAGTAAGGATTCTAATCAATGCCGTCTCTATGTGTGATAGTGGTACCAGTTATCCTTTGGTATGTTTGTCCATGCTTTTTGTCCGACCACTTATTCGAGGACTTCTGTAGTTATATTTAGAATATCTGGGAAGACGCAAAAGGAAGAAAGTAGGGGGGGGGGATGAAAAGAGAAGAAGGAAGTGGAAACAGAAGAAGCAGGGCCGTACCTAGGAATTTTGGGGCCCAAGGCGAAATATTGGATGAGGCCTAAGTGATACAACTCATAATACATTTTATCTCATTCTTCTTACCTTTTGAGCGGCAAAATTACATATTATTTTCAATATCTTGTAACATGGTCGATCTTAAATAAGATTTTAGTAATTTTAATTTTGAAAAACTTCTTTCAGCGGAAGCAACTGTTACGAGTATAGTCAATAGTACACGATAAGCAATACAAGTATTTAGAAAATAATCTAACCACTTTATATAGTTCAACACTTCAATTGGACTATTAATCTCTATTTTTAAAATTTCCCTAAGCACTCTCAATTCTGAAAACAAATCAAGTCCATTAATATCTAAATGTTCATCATGTTTTAGTGCATTTTCGAGATTAAGATAATATGCTTTCAATTCAATATAATCTAAAGCTTTTAATTTTTTTCAAATCAAACAAAAAACCAAATTTTTTTTCATACGTTTTAAATTGTTCAAACCTACTTTCAATTGAGCCAAGCGATTTATCAACTATGTATAGAAATATTCAATACGAAAAGATTCTTCAGCGTTAAATGTTGTTTCATTACCAATATTTCATCAAATTGTTTTTTTCTATGAATTTTACGTTTTTCACAAAATATAGGTTGTACGTCATTTAATTAGCAAGTTCTTTAGTTGAATTCAAAGCAGATATAAAAGCATTTTGTCTATAATTTTCTAAATATACAATAAGACCCTTTAATTGATCTATGACAATATCAATATGCATATATTTAGATTGTAAGATTTTACTAACTGAATTAACAGCAAACAATATGTCATACCAAATATTCATAGCTATTAAGAATTCAAAATTTTCAATCTCATAAGTTGCTAAGCTATAATTAACTTCACTTTTTATCTTTGGATCTTCACTTTTTAAATAGGGTTAGCTTTATGCTTAAGTAACTAAGTTACATATATTATATATATGGGTGGGTGGGCCTTATCCAACTTGGGGCCCAAGGCAAAGGCCTTAGTTGCCTTATGCTAGGGCCGGCCCTGAGAAGAAGCTATATATATGCTAAGTGATGCATGTGGATGTGTGTATTCCGATTAGTGCATAAAAATAGATTTCATGTATTCCCAACAATACTTAAAGTAACTGTTTCTACTGATGACAATTTTCAAAAGAGAAGTCATTTGCTTCAAATCTGCTTGTGTTGAGAACCCATAAAAGGTTTATTTATTATTTTTTCTTCTGTAAATATCAGTTATTCTGCCAGTAACTGCTTTCAACTTGGAGCAGATCGGCTTAATCAGAAGAAAAGAAAGGAAAATAAAATTTTGTTTTCATATTTTGGACTCATCTTTTCGTCTACTTCATTACAGGATGGATGTGTTTAACCTACTAATGAATATGGCAGCGTCTGTGCCGTATGTTTTGTTCGGAGATTACATTGTCAGGCTAAGTTATTCATCTCAACAACACACAAATCTCAGTAAGCAACGATCTGAGTTTGCCTGCAATCAGGTTCCACAAGGCCGAAGTTGGCTTTGCACGCGGCACTGTCGTCTCCCTTCTGTATCATATCGTCATCTAATAACTCATGATCTTCTCAAGTTAATTTCTTTATACTGCAGCAGGACAAGTTGAAATTGTCATTTTATTATAATTGTAACCATTTGGAAAATACTGAGGGAAATAAAATTTTTACGATTCATAATCCATGACGTGCTTTGTTTTGGGCCTTCCTGTTAGTTTGAAGGGCTCCTTCCCATTCAGATCTTCATAATTTCTTCCTAATTTGCTATGGATATTGTTCGCTTTTCTCAGTACTTGGGTTTTTGTGAGCGCTATAACTTTGAACTTGATGACTGTTTTTTTTCTTTTTCTTTTTTTAGAAAAGACTTATGCATAGGTATGATACGGCTCAGATATGATACTTATCATATTTATATTCGCTTACCCATCTCGGATACGGATATATCTCGGTAAGGAATATTCATATCCATATCCGCTAAAATCAGATACGGATATGGACATACATGCGGATATGTAAGTGGATACAAAGCGGATATGAGAAAACTGAATACTATTGAGAAAAAATGTAGTTTATACGATACAAAAGAATTCATTAATATGTTTATTGTATCTGAAAAGCTAATATTTAACATCTTGATCATCAAAATTAACCTCAAATCTATATTCTAAGAATTAAAACTATCGTAATGGTATGATTAATATGTATTCGTATATTTCAGATACGGATCCGAATATTTCATTACAAAACTATATCCATAATCATATCCTATCGATTATTGATTTGAGTAACCATATCTGTATCCTGAATACGATTATGAATATTTTTTAGGATATGGATACGGTTTAGCACCTCTACTTACACGCATATAAAGCTTTCATGAAGAGGAAAGGTCGTAGCTATAAGTTTGGTGTTTTTATTTTACTAGGTGGAAAGCACGTGCACTACACGTGATCAAATATTATAATTATTTACTTTAAGTTTATTTATTTACTATAACATTGTTGCAAAAAATTTATAATTATCATAATATATTAAAATTTTTTGGATATTTTCATGTGTGATTTTAACATTTTGTCTTCCCGAGAAATAGTGATGTTTAAAGCCTTAAAATATTAATGATTTAAGATTAATTAGTAATTTGAATGTATAATTTCAAAATATTAATGATGTAAGGGATCAATACGGAAAAAACCTATTATTATTATTAATAAATAAATTCTTGAGTTCATCAAGGAAAATGGTAGGTTTTATCTAGTCATTAAGGATTTTGTTCAGTTATAAAAAAATCACTTCCATCTGTTATTTACTTCCACCTGTTGTTTATCTGGCGATCGAGTATTATAGATATTCAAAAACTTTTTTCTAGAATTTTCTAAGTTAGAATGTGCAAATTTAATCAAGAAAGAAAAAACAAATTATGTGATCAATTCTAAAATCTAATGTTGTACTCTTTTTACATCTTCCCAACTACTAATTGATCTGTCAAAATAATTACTCCCTAGTTTCAGAAAATTATAAAATATAGTTAGGAATAATTTGTACATATTATGTATTCATATTGATTGTATTTTAACAAAATAATTCATATTTATCCAATGTCAAACAACATCTAAAAATGTAGCTTAATGAGTTAAAAGAATACAATATCTCCAATAATACTCATATCCAAGCTATGAGCTTCATAAACTTATAAGAATGTGAGCAATATAAAATGATAACTTAATTTACTTTGTCAAATAATTTATTACAAATCATGAAAGACATGGGGAATCAGAATGATCATATACCCATCCTAAATAAATATTAAATTTCTCTTAGAGATTCTTGAAGCAAAAGTTTTTTAGAGTTGATGTGTAGGATAAATTTAAGGACAAATAACCCAAATGAATTAATTGAGTGATAGACTTGCTATAAACTCTACTCTTATAAAATTGATATCACATGTGCCTTAAGTTGTGCTTTTGTTTAAGAGTTAATTTTAGAAAAATTTCCCTCAACTATGAAGGGCATGAGCCCAAGTTTTGGGTGTTTTGTAGATAATCTATCTCAACTTAAAAAAAAATTTGATTTTAACCCCAGTGAACTTTTCTCACTTAAACATAACCTCTAAAAACTACCATTATTGAGTCTTATCTATTATGTGACAAGTACTTGACTTGGAAAGACTAAAATATCAATCAATCATAAAAGAATTATCTTAGTTTTTGCAAGATAAAATAGGTGATATAGAGAGAAAAGGAATTGTTAATTGGTTGTGATCCTTTTATTATCGGTTGAGGGGTTCTTTTTAATTAAAATTGCTTTCTTTGAGAGGGTATTTTGTCCAAATCACATATCGAAGTAACTATGCTAAGGGGGTTTGTTGACAGAAGTGCTAAAGATTAGGGGAGTTTTTATGAGATACTCTATAGTTGAGAGGTGTTTTCTAAAATTACACCCAAAATTGAGATGGGTAATCTATAACACCCCACATAATGAGGGAGTTTTGATAAATTGAATCAGTTGAGTGTGTTTTTTAATACAATCCCCATAGTTGAGAGGGTTTTTAAAAATTAGCACTTCTTTTAAATATGACTTATTTATAATTTATCCCTCAAAATTTTAATAATTTAATATTAGTCCCTAAAATTATGAGCAATTTTAAAAATTTGTGAGAGTAACATAGAATCATTGGATATTAAAATCAAAGAACTAATATCTAAATAATATTTACATATTTTCTCTTATAGGCATTCTATTAAATATCGACCAACATATTGCTATATCGGCCAATATATCGGGTTAAGGACCTTATCTCAGTAATATTTTATATTATTTTCTTTTGTTTGTTGATTTTTTTGATATGTCGTCCGTTATCGAAAATATGGCTGATATATCCTTTTGAAGATATCAAGAAAATCATGTCATTTTTAATTTGATTGTGGGCTTGGGTTTAGATCATGTTTGAGAAACAAAATTGGAACCCGCAAAACCCACAAATGCCACAATTCTTCTCCAAATCTCTCCACTTTAGGCTCTCTCAAATCTTAATCATATATCTTGATGCAAATTCTTATGTTTAGAATTCATTAATATGTTAGGTTACATATTACAATGTCATGTTATGTATGAATGTTATCTCATATGACACCCAATGTTACATACATATCCCTGATTTTTGCAACCGATGTCATGGATATTATTTTTTTAATATTTATTCGATATCCAACACTTTGTAGTAGTCCTTCAAAAGCCTCTTCTAAAGTTTTCTAAGCAAAGTATATAATTTTAAGAAATAATTCAAAATCTCGAGACTCATTCAAAATATGATGCTTTAATTTTTACACATCTCCTCTACTGTATAAATATAAGCTAAGCATCTGGCCTTATATTGTATGATGAATATTTTTTTATCAGTGAGATCATATACTATTGTTTGTGGATAACAAATGTATCAAATCTTTTATAGGCTTAACTGAACTTAAATACCTTATAGTTTACCAAAATTATACTTATATACCTCTACTTGTATCTTGATGCACTTTTTTTTTCAATTTTAGATAACATATCTTGTTGTAGTTAAATATCCTAATGTTTTCGAAAATTTAATGTTTGTACATTCTGTCTTGTTACCTAAATATAAGAATGTTCTTTGTAATTTTTCTATATGAGTTTCATGGTATAATTTTAGAACAATTCTATGTTTTCTACTCTTTCCATAAATACTTTATTGACATGTAATTATCTATTAATATATTATTATACATTACTAATAATTAATATGATGTAGAGTTTTATAATAACGTTGGAAGTTCTAGGGACCAAATTATGCAAACTTAAAGTGACATATAATATAATTAATTAACAATGATAATTAATTTAGTTTAGTTAGTATTAGAATGCAATATCAAAAGAGAATAGAGGTAATATAGTCATTGGAAACTTTTTCTACAACTCCCTCTTTTAAAGGGACTATGATTTTATTTTATTCTCTTTAGAAAATATTTGTAGACAAGCAAAACTTTTTTGAGAACCCTTCTACATAAAGAGAATGCTTGTTGGCATCTTTGTGCATTTTGAGCCTCAAAGTATTATATCCCGTAAAGATGGAAAAGATCAAATCCAAAACATCCTACAAGGGGAGGAAGTTGTGATACTATTTTAAACTAAGCTCATTTGATGTTCACTTGGCTAAGCTATGTGCAGTTTTGTTTAATTTTACGTATCATAATTATCTTGTTGCCTACGTTAGGAACCTACTGTTTAATTTACTAGGTCAATTATAGCTCCTAAATTGAAATAAATTGTGCCCAAATGTGAAATGGGTGAAGATTATTGGTTTTTGGGGTGGACTTGACTTTTGTACGAGGGAAATTAACTAGGACTGGGAAATTGCATGTCAGCTTCAAAGGGAAGAAGTTTCAGAAATAAATTAAAGCTTTGACTTATTAGATTCCATTTTCAAGTTGCTTTTGGTGATGTATGAGGTGATGCCACGCAATCCGTTGATGAACCAAGTCAAGATCTCAAATAACTGAAATCCAAGATACCCCCTAATCCAGGCTCTCTCCGTAAATACTTAAATCTTGTTGAGGACTCTTTCAAATCCACTGTCTGTGACTCTGTGTCCATAAAAGGACATAAAGGTCTCTATGAAACAAGTAGCGACAAAGGATAGAAGACCTTTGCTTCAGTGCCCACCAGGGGTGGAATCGAATCGAATTTGAAGGAATAGTGCAATGTTTAAATTCGAGTTCGGTTTATATGATGCTATTCGTGTTCGAATTCGAATTCGATTCGAATAGTAATACAAATTCGAATTGGCTTCGTTTATTTATATTGATGTTTGAAAAAAAATTCGCGAATATTCAATTAGCGTTACTCCACAACTTTGATTTCAAATTATTCGTCAAATATTCGATATGTATTTGTTAATAATTCGAAAATCATAAAAAATAAATATAATCAGTAAACAAAAGGGTTTTTTTACCCTTCCAGTGAGAAAAAGCAGAGAATCACGGCTCGAAATCTCCAAGATCTGTAGAGATCGAGGGAAGTGGGCGTCGTCGCCGGGAGGGATGAGGGCGTCGTCGCGGGGAGAAGCGCAGGTCGTCGGAGAGGGAAGAGGGCGTCGTCACGGCGAGGGAGGACAGCGTCGGCGGGGAGGGAGGAGGGCGTCGGAGAGAGAGGAGCATAGGTCCTCGGAGAGGGAAGAGAGAGTCGTCGCGGGGAGGGAGGACGGCGTCGGGGGGTGGGAGGAAGCGGAAAGTGGAAACTCAGTGATCGTGAAAACCCTAGGCCCCTCTATGCCCATTTAAATATAGGTAGAAGTTGTAATAAAAATTTTGATGGGTAATATTTGCAACAAGTTTAATTAATAGAACTAACATATAAAAAGTTATCGAATAGTTAATAATCAATCGAATCGGATATATATTTAGTTAAATTCTATTTGTTTATAAGCCGAATACTAAAAAATATTTATTTAGTATTAAATGAACTGTCGGATCGAATATGACTGGATATCTGGATGAATATTAATCGAATTGTTTATTAAATATTTGGTTCGCTTCCACCCCTAGTCCCACTAGTCGTGAACACGACATATCATTTTTTTTCGTTACGATAATCCTGATTTTTAAATACTACAGTAATAAATTTTAAAATTTTTTGATTATTACATTTCTCGCCTTTACTACGTAAAAAAACTCAGTATTCTCGTGTGTTATAATGTTTTTTCAAAAAATTGCTACAGCGTCCAGTTCATGTTTGCTACAGTAATAACGCTACATCAAATGTACTATAGCATTTACTATAGTATGAATAGTGAATCTTAGGTTCTTCCATTTGTACAGAGGAATAGATATGGATCAGAACGATATAGAAAATTTGGAAACAATTATAGGGATAATTAATTTATAGCAAACTCTATGACGTATCCTCTAATTATTTTATAGGGTTATTTAGATATTATCCCTTCGCATCTTCAATAATTCAACACCGGTCTCTCAAAATTTTGGAATTGATCGCAAGTCCTACAAATCCTAAGGGTCTTGCAATTTGGCCCCTTGACGACCAAAGTACTCCTTAGCTTATGCGCCCCAAAAAACCCTGTAGTGTAAAAAAAAATGAAACGTAAAATGAGGGCTATTTCATATTTGTGTCATTAAAGAACCAAATTGCGTGATTCTTTAGGATTTGAGGCGTATATGAGAGCTATTTTAAAGATTTGAGAGGCTATAACATGGATTTTTTTGAAAATGTGAGCGACTAATATCTAAATAACCCTATTTTATAATGTATTAGGAAAAGACTTATAGTATTTATAGTAACTATAAAAATTTAGAAAATTATTATTATAATTATTTTCATAACAAATTCACAAAATAATTTGTAAAGCCTGATTTTGTTTCATTCGAAAACCATACGTGAAATTGGTCCCGATAGAGAAAGAAGGGAGACGAAGATCCTTACGTAGTTCGCGTTCTTTTTTTCCACGAGAGGGACCCACACACACAAACCGCCTCGTTTCCTCGTCCTTAATCTCCTTCGTTTCTTTTTCTTTTTTCTCTCTTTAACGAGAGGGTTAAATAATCAAAAAATGCCATCTTCTGAGGAAAAAAATAAAAAAAAAACTGAATTTTTTGACGACCCATTTCGTTTTTAGGCCTCAATGTTGTTGAGGAAACAAGGGTCTCTTTGATGGGTGTTTGATTTTCTTTTTCCCTGCTTTGTTATCAGAGAGAGAGAGAGAGAGAGAGGCCATGGGAAACTGCTTGAATTTTTTGAGCTCTAATGTGAAGTCTGAGAATGCTCGAGTCTCTGACAATGCATCTAGTGAGCATCTTTCTATCTTTTATTTATTTATGAAAGTTTGAATCTTGTGGAGTTTTTGGTCGTGTTTGCCTCAAATTATTGGTTTTTGCTGTTTTGTAGATTGGAATGTTGAGATTAAATGCTCCTTTTTTCCCCTGTTGAAACAAAGTTTGTCGTTTGGGGTTTCTTAAAATTAGGCTACAATGAAATAAATTTGATGAACTCTGCTTTTATTTATGCTTGGTTTTGGCCCTTTGGATTATCTTTTATTTCTGGGAGATGTTATAATTATTAGGAAATTGATCCCTTTGTTCTGAAAATGGAGTATAAAAGTAGAATTTTTGACAAGCTTGCTTACGCTTCAAGAGCACTTTAAATCAAGTTCCTCATCTCCACTCCAACTTCAAATTTGGGACCCTGTATTCTTTTATGGTTCACTCTATTCTTAAGTCAGATTTTTTTTTTTCCGGAAGATAAAAAAGTCAGAATTGATAATCTAGCCAAGAAAGCCTTATGACAGGTGAATTTGAATATGCATGAGAAATATGTGAATGCTGTATGGTTTTTGTTTCTCATTCTAGCCTTTTTTTTCCCGTACTAAAAGGTGTAAACAAATTTAGAAAATATCTATGCAGTTAGCCTTGATTGTGTAACTTATTCAATCCTGCCAGATATGCATATTGCCCATTTGCCAAATGCTTAAAAATTTATAATGTTCAATTATTTGACTGCGACATCGGAATCAAATGTTTCTGAGGCTATGCAACTTGTAAGCATCAGTTCATGGTCTAGGTTCTTTATTTGATGTTACAAATGTTTGGTACTTCTTCTGTGATTAAAATCTTTGCAAGCTTGAAAAGAATGTTCTATTTGTCCGCTACAAGATCATCCCTCAAGACCCACTGCCAAACCATGCATATCCACTGCTCCTGCCACTGTGGCAGCACGCTTAAGTCCTCTAACTCTTTCCATACCTTCTCATACTCAAGGGAGCAGCAGTGGTTCTCTTCCTACGCCACGAACCGAAAGTGAAATATTATCTAGCCGTAGTCTGAAGGCCTTCACATTCAACGAGCTGAAAACTGCAACTAGAAATTTCCGTCCTGACAGTCTTGTTGGTGAAGGAGGATTCGGTTATGTCTTTAAAGGTTGGATCGATTCACAAACGTTTACTGCTTCGAAGCCTGGTTTGGGCATGGTGGTTGCTGTCAAGAAGCTTAAACCGGAGGGTTCTCAAGGCCACAAGGAATGGCTTGTAAGCTCTTATATTTTGATACTTCAATCTTGAGTCTATTTGTTGTTTAACTGCATATGTAACTTGGCAGACAGAAGTTAATTATCTCGGTCAGCTTCACCATCCCAATTTGGTAAAGCTCATTGGATATTGTTTAGATGGTGGTCACCGGCTCTTGGTCTATGAATTTATGCCAAGAGGGAGTCTTGAGAACCATCTTTTTAGAAGTAAGTGTGGTATAGAATGACTCAATACGGTTGGTGACTTTGTTTTCCATTTTATGTCAAAACATGATGACTTAATAAAGCTTTTAATTGTTAGGTCCCCAAGCTTCTGAACCTTTTGCTATTACTTTGAACTTGGAAAAGAATAAATGAGTGACATGAACAACTAAGAAGTATATTATGCAATTATTTTTTGTGTAACATATCAATGAATTGTAATTGGTAATCGTCATACAGGAAGATTTAGTAACAGCACAAGGGTGTATTCATACGTTTCCTTAGTGTTGATTACTCTAATTATTCTGATAATTTTCATTTAACTGATACTTTCCAGGAGGTCCCCAACCTCTTTCTTGGGCAACAAGAATTAAAGTAGCCATTACTGCTGCCAAGGGACTCACATTTTTGCATGATCCTGAAAGACAAGTGATATATCGAGATGTTAAGGCTTCCAATATTCTTCTCGATTTGGTAGATTCTTGAATAAACTAGACACGCAAAATCTTTAGAAGATGAATCTGCTTCCAGGATGTCTTTTTCACATCTTATCTTGCTGTTACAAATGCAGGAATTTAATGCGAAACTGTCAGACTTTGGCTTGGCGAAGGCTGGCCCAACCGGAGATAAGACACACGTCTCTACACGAGTCATTGGTACTCAGGGATACGCTGCACCAGAGTATATTGCAACAGGTTCTTAAAATGCTATCTTGGCTTACGTAAAACTGAATTTACAATATGTAACACAGTTTCTAGATGTTTGAAACCTCTCATTAAGCTAATATAGATGATCGAAGCTTTGTATACTTGGTATTATATAACATAGTGTCTAGGTGCCTTCTCATTATGCAAATATAAAAAGCATGTTTGCAACTTGGAACGTTATGTCTAATGATTGCTTCTTCTTCATGATAACAGCATATGTCATAAGGTTTTATCCCTGTATATTCATATGTGTGTACTTCTATATAAATTCTTTCCATTCAAAGTCAACTGTATACCCTCTGCATGAAAAATGCTTTTCATTCAAGTTTATCTACATCTTATAGGGTGATTCAAGTAGTTTAAAAATTTTAACCTATGCATCGAATAGACCAAAACATTAGGTCGAAAACAACATGTGCTTAGAAATTAAATCTTTGGTCTGTGACATGCAACTTCTTGATCCAAACCATAACCATGATTTTAATGCGTAAAAATCCTTATGTATTGATTTTTTATTTGGTCTAAAGCATTCTAAACAATTAAAGTAAAGAACTTGCTAAGTCCTTTTTGTGTCTACCTAATGTACATGCAAGAAGGAGAAAAAAATCCATACCACTTAAGGGGCTGTTTGGTTGGTTTCTTTTGCCCCTGATTCCCTGCCAAAACTGACAGCTTGCTGTCAGTTTTGGCAGCTTTCTTGCTGTCAGTTTTGGCAGGAAATCAGGGGCAAAAGAAGCAAAACAAACAGCCCCTTAAACTTTTGATTTTAAGACAGTCTCATGATGCAGATCAGATGTATGTACATATATATGTCTCTATGTACATGTGTGTATTTGTGCATGTATCTATACACAATGAACCTGCCTACTATAATTACGAGACTTGTGTGAACTCCATACTGTGATGAGAATCTCTAGACAACGAAATCTTCTCACGATTAGTCTCCATTGCACTTGGTTGAATTGTAACAGACCGATTTTGCAGGTCGTTTATCTGCAAAGGCCGACATCTACAGCTTTGGTGTTGTGTTATTGGAGCTGTTATCAGGACGCCCAGCTTTTGATAGCTCAAAACCAAGTACAGAACAAAACCTCGTTGACTGGGCTAAGCCTTTTCTGGGTGACAAGAGAAAACTATTCCGAATAATGGATTCTAAGTTAGAAGGTCAATACCCGAAGAAAGTGGCCTATGCCTTTGCAATTCTCGCCTTGCAATGCATTAGCAATGATCCCAGGAAAAGGCCTTGTATGTCTGAAGTGTTGCCAGTGCTGGAGCAGCTTCAGGATCCAAAGAATGCAGATAAAATTCTCCAAAATGTACGTGTAAAATCAATAACCGGTAAGAAATCACCAATGGGGCATAATGCATTGCCACACCGGTCAGCTCCCAGTTCATCATCGCTCCAGCAAACTCCGGATGCCTCACCACTCCGGCGTACTCCGCCTAGATCACCCATTCGGCAGACTCCTGGTGGATCGCCATTTCGGCAGACTCCTGGTGGATCGCCTCTTCGACAGACTCCTAGTGGATCGCCTCTTCGGCGGACTCCTGGTGGATCACCCTTGCCATCCAATAGACAATCACCTAGCATGCATTGAGTTTGATTCACACATTTCAGATGGTATTTCCTTGCTCCCTTTTTTTACAAGGGTTAACTGGCAGACTCCTGGTGGATCACCCTTGACATCCAATAGACAATCACCTAGCATGCATTGAGTTTGATTCACACATTTCAGATGGTATTTCCTTGCTCCCTTTTTTTCACAAGGGTTAACTGGCAGACTCCTGGTGGATCACCCTTGCCATCCAATAGACATTCACCTAGCATGCATTGAGTTTGATTCACACGTTTCAGATGGTATTTCCTTACTCCCCTTTTTTACAAGGGTTAACTGGGGATGGACCCCCTGCATGTACTGTCGCCTAATTGAACTTACTACCCTATAGTTCTATTGTTGCAGATAGACCCCCACCTAGGTGACTTTTTGTTTTCAATTGGCTTACCCTAGCGTTATAACGCCGGCTTCAACCAAGGTCTGGATGTTATTCTTGAGAGCTAAGCAATCCTTGGTAGGATGGAGGATCCTCCTGTGGTACTCGCAGTATGTTGGATCCGCAGAATCGTTATCTTCCTCCTGATGCGTGATGGGCGGGAGTTTGATTTTGTTGTTTTCGAGAAGGGTCTCGAAGATAGCTGGAACGTCTTCGTCTTTGAACGAGTACTCGTTTTGGAGCTTCTCGTCCGAATTCTCCTGTTGTTCCCAGGACTGCTGTTGTGACGTTTGATTATCGTCAATAACCGTTGCAGGTACGTCCCCTTCATCATGAGGTACGAGATCCGAATCCAGAGGATTAACCATCGGTTGGTTTCTCTCGACCTTCCGCCTTCTGATGAAGCGTTCAGCCTGTTCTCCTCGAGCCTTCAACTCTTTCCAGGTATTGAGCGGCTCTATTCCCATCACGTCCAAGATGTTAATGGACAAGTTGTTCTGACAAGTCTGCAAGAGGAATTCCTCCGTGACGGGATCCCTGCAGTTCATTGCCTGATTGCGGAAGCGTTTGATGAAGGTATCCACCGACTCTCCGCCTTTTTGTTTCTCGTCGAAGAGTGTCCTGATCGACACCTCGGTGTCATCATCGAAGAAATGGGCGAGAAACATGCCTTCCAAGTCCTCCCAGCTGTTGATGCTTCCGGGCTTGAGACGGCGGTACCAATCGAAGGCAGGCCCGCGAAGGGTGCCAACGAATGACCGAACCATCAAGGGTCCGTTGCCAGAGATCACCCCCAAGTGGGACTTGAAGTAGATCAGATGCTGAGTGGGCGAACCCTTCCCGCCGAACGGCGTGAAGTTGATCAGGTTGAACTTCGCCGGATACGGGATCGAATCCCACTCTTTCGGGTAAGGACACGGAATGCCGGTCCTCTTCACCTCCCGAACAGACATCAGGGCTTCGATTTTTCTTTCGAGCTCCTTTATCTTTCAAAGTGAAAGTTGAAAAATATTAACAAAATAATCACATTTGAGATGACTATATCCAACAATTTTGATGATTTATTCTATAGCACACACAAAATGGAGCAGATCTTTGTGTATAATCATTAGGAACTTTACAAACATGTTCACGAGATTCCCCAATGCATATAATTTTTCCTTTTGATTGCAGGACACCTTTGATTAATCCCGATCGCAATATGATGGGATCTATTGGACGCATTTTCCTCACTTTTGAACTTTTAAAATAGAACACAAAATATAACAGAAATGACAAGGTGAGCGCATGGTCCTTGTTATGTATTCTGTATAAAGAATGAAGAGTAGCTGAAAAAGAAATTGAAAGAAATGTTATTAGCAATGTAATATCTTTCTTATGTCCTCCATGAGATTATTCTGTGTAAATATGCAGGCAGGTCGTGGTTGGTGTTTCTGTTGTCCATGTATGTATGTGGTGGTATATATGTGTGCATGCATGTGTGTATGTGTACGTGTTATGTGTGTGGTAGTGTGTGTCTGCATGTCAGTATTTTGTATGTGCGCGCGCACGCACGTTGATCCAGGGCAATGCACATTTGTATCATAAATTTCAGACTTGGTGTCTTTCTACATGTACATTGGACATGAATATTAAGCATTTCTGTGTTTACATGTTGATAAGTGTCTACATCATTATTCAATTATGTTCGATTATTATATATGACAAGCATGCGTGCCTATTGTTTAACAGCTCTTTATACGTCTATCGTCCATTGCAAAATTATTCCAGTGTTTCAAGATTGAAAATTTAATACATATAATATGTCTCATTTTGCTCGATAAAGTGGTTTGTATTCTGTATTCTACCTACAATCGAATCGATCACCAATCACTTGGTGGTTTCTATATGTTTTTTCTTTTGGCAGATTTTTTTTACCTGATCTTGATGCACAAAGAAGTTTGGTGTTTCACAATTTATACGTTTAACAAACCTCTTTTCACTCGAATAGTGCCTAATTGCACGAAATAGCACTGTTTAGCACTTAAAAAACCAGTGATATTTCTCTCTCTCCCCCCTCTCTGTCCCCGCCTCCATTAAAATCTGAAACCCCTCGCCGTCTCCTTCATCATTCTTTCACCTTCTTCGGTGACCACCTCCGGCGTGCATCAAAACCTCCAATGAGATCCATCTCCGGCTATTCTCCAGCAGCACCACCCTCTTCGGCTATTCTCCACCATCTCCTCCGCAGTTCTTTTGCCGCTATTTTACCGCTACAAGTACAAACAGTCTTGCGATATCTCACCGCTACGCGACGGTGTTCCCTATCGATATCTTTGACTGAGCCTAAGTTTGTGCATCATTGATGCCATTGTTGTGGCGGGTGTGACTTTGCTTTTTTTTTTTTGACTTGATAATTTTGAGTTTATTTCATGAGTGAACCAAGCACATCAAGATTGATTGATGTGGAACAAGCTCGCATTGTTGTGCACAAAAATTATTTTTTTCCATCTATTGCAACATCTTGCTGTTACCTTATGCAAAGTTTTGCCTTTTTACAGAATAATTTGAGAGCCAGCATTAGGTGTATAAAAATAAATATGTCTTATATTCAGTAACATATTGTTCTCCACCAAGTAATAATAATAATAGTAGTTGTTGTAGTAGGTGCTTTGTTGTCACCAAACCTTATCATTATCCTTCTATATAAATTTGGACACCAGCCCAATACGGAGAGATAAAGCCTTTTATTATGTGACATTGTTCTCGACCAATTAACATTGTTCTTTTTAGGAACTTTAAATATTTTTTAGTAGATATTTGCATAAAAGGTAGAACCAATTTGATTAGTTCATGTCCATCTTAGGTGCAGAGGAGGGGGGAAAAGTATTTTAAATTAAAAAAAATAGTTATATTACTCAGCACATTGTGTCGAAAAGATTGATATTTTTTTATGGTATAAATGCATCATGTCCATCTCAAAAGAAAAGGCTATACATGTTGGTCTCTTGATGCAAAAATAGGAATAAATAAATAAATAAATTCATTTGACAGTATTAAAAAATCTCTCTCAAAAAAATTAAAAAAAAAGGAACAGGGGAAAAAGAGAAATAAAATAGAAAAGATTATTTGCACATAAACCCCTTACATCATGGGTATTTGCAAAACTAACCTCTAAATCCTAGTATTTGCAAAATTACCACTTATATCTTGAACTTTTTAAAAAAAATGCCCCTAGAATCAACAAATCATCACTTAATGAGTATAAAATTGGCTATTTTGTTTTATAACTTTTACATTGCAGCTGTAAATTGGCCTATAAAAGTTGATGATGGATAGATCTAGGAGTAATTTATCCAAAATTGATGATTTGATGAATAGTTTTGTAAATATTAAGATTTAGAGGATAGTTTTATAAACAGCCATGATTTAAGGGATATATATGACGATAGACAACTTACAAACTAAAATCTGAAAGAAAATAGCATCACCCCCCTAGTGGGCCCAACTTCATTTCAGCCCAATCTAACCGAAATAAAATAACCGCGTTATCTGAAAATGCAATATTATGAGTTGAAAGGCCTTTTTACGCAAAATCCTCTAAAAACTTCGAAGACCGGCGAGAGGGGTTTGTTCAAAAAGTTAAGAGTCCTCTTCCTCAAAATCTTCTTAATATTCGAGCTTTTGACGACGTGGGTTTTGCTCTATTCATTCAGGTAGGAAAGTCTTCCCCTTTAATTTCGTGCGCGATCTCTTTGATCCGATCGAATTAACTTCACAAAGTAGTTCTCTTAGACTAATCTTGAAATGGGTTTTTGTTAATTTATCCATTTGATCACTTTTTCGAGGTCTAATTATGCTGGGTCGTGTAATAAGTCAATGTTGTTGAGGTTATAGTTGTTTGTTTTTACTGTAAATTTTCAGGTGGTGATGATGATCGAAGCTTGATTTTTGATCTTGATTGATTTGTGAAAGATGGTGTTAGTTCTAGCATTAGGTGATCTTCACATCCCTCATAGGGCAGCTGATCTGCCTGCCAAGTTTAAGTCAATGCTCGTCCCCGGAAAGATTCAACACATAATTTGTACTGGAAATCTATGCATTAAGGTACTTACGGAGTCTTGCGTATTATATTTTGATAATGCTTACTTGTAGATTGTTTGATCAGTAATTTATTGTTGATTGGTTTTTTGATTTGCTGAGTGTGGCTCTGATACCGATTATTGAGTTGAGAAGAGTTGTGGACATTAAGAAATATTTTGTTATTATTATTTTTTAGTAATACAACTCTCTATGCTCTCCCCAATACAACACTCTTTACTATAAGCTACTACATTACTATACTCATTTACAACACACTACTCTTTCTCTTATTCTTTCTCCCTCTCTTTATTTCTTTCTTTGTTTTCCTCTCTTGATACCGGAATGCATTACAACTAAGCTTGAGGGGATTTATATAGACTAAGCTATATATGGTTATCGTACACTATATTAGGGTAGCTGGTTACTATATGGTTGGTGACTTGGTAGGCGAAGCTCTTGGTAGATGAGAGAGAAGTGATGCTGATTTTAACACTCCCTTAGCGAAAACTTCTTTATCCATGAGTCTAAGAGCCGTAATCTCTTTTTCAATGCTTGAATATCTTCTCTCACTGTTTGTCTCCATTCTTTACTCTTGTATGCTTCTTTGAAGGTAGACACTATAACTGATTTCTTCAAAGAAATATACGGGAGTGAAGAACGGAAAGTTCGTCAACATGGATTATACTAGGAATTTTCATTCTTCACCCCGTATGCTTCTTTGAAGAAATCAGCTACAGTAAATATTAGATCATCGATTCTGGCTGTTCCAATCACATGATGGGAGGTAAGTTAAAGCTCATCAACATTGACTTCTCTAAACAAGACGATTGTTGACTTCTCTAAACAAGACGACCTGATGGTAGCTGCTATAACTACAAGAAAAAATGTCACTTCGCTAGAGATTGTCGCTACTAGAGAAGACCGGCAGAGGGCAATGTTGTAACATCGCACAGATGTCAAGATGATGATTAAAAATGGAATGTCCAAGCATCTGTAGTCATTGTTGAAAATATATCAGTTGACGAAGAAAAAGCTATTTATATGATGACACTAGCCTCGATCGTGGAGGAATTTGAGCCCACACTTGCAGCGATTTTAAATCGAGAAGAAATTAGCTATGCTGAAGATTGGATCATTGATTCTGATTGTTCCAATCACATGACAGGAGATAAGAGAAAATTAGTCAACATGAAGAAGTATAGAGGCGACTGAGAAGTTGTCAATATGAAAGAGTATGCTTGAAATTTTTATTTTTCAATCCTGTATGCTTCAGAAATATTGTAATCCCACAATCGGATGGTGCTACACATCGTGAAACGTAGTGTTTGACGAAGCCTTATATTAGTGGACTCCACAAAAAGTTATCCCAAACTCTAATGATCTAGAGGATCAATTACAGAATAAGTTGGAGAAGCCAAATCAAGAAGAAATGTCACATCAGTTAGAGAAGATAGAACCAACTTCTCCCACATCTTCTAAGGGAAAGAATCTACAGAAGGCTGATGTTCATCAGATAACATCAGAAGAAAAGCACTCGAGTCAGACAGAAGGTATCTAAGAATAGCCAACAGGACCATTTCACAAATTGACCAGACATAGGAAATCAAATCCCAAGTATGCTAATATCGCCATTACGAAAGATGGAAAGAACCATTTACCTTCAAAGAAACATACTGGAGTAAAGAATAGAGAAAAGCAGTGAGAGAAGATATTCAAGCATTGAAAAAAATATTGCATCTCTTGAACTTATGGATAGAGAAGTTACTGCTGAGGGGGAGTGTTAAAATCAGCAACACTTTTTTTTTACCTACCAAGAGCTCCACCTACCAAGCCACCAACCATATAGTAGCCATCTACCTAGTATAGTGTAAACCGACAACATAGTTTAGTCTATATAAATCCCTTCAAGTTCAGTTGTAATTCATTCCAATATCAATAGAGAAAGACAAAGAAAGAAATAAAGAGAGTGAGAGAATAAGAGAAGAAGTTTTATGTTGTAAAAAAGTACAGTAGTCTAGTAGCTTGTAGTAGAGAGAGTGTTGTATTGGAGAGTATAGAGAGTTATACTACTAAAAACAAGTATGAAGAGTTGTACTACAATTAGGTCGTCTTACTTGGCGATTACCTTGCTTCTTACTCTGACGTGCTCATCTGGTGTATGAACTTCCTGGCTGCATATCTGAGTTATCATTTGCATATTGCTTGCTTCGTTCCTTATTGCTGAATAGCGCCTCATCTTCACTTCTTATTGTTCTGCTATATAGCAAGCAAACTCTCCAACTCTAATAGTATTGGTTGAGTCGGCCAACTGTGTGTAGCAACAATGAGACCGTGGTACTCTGGTCTCAAATCATGGATGATTATTCTTCTCATCCTTGCATCGAACACTTTAGAATTTAGATCTAGTTGAGCAATATCTTAATAGAATGTTTTTACATACTTTAAGTACTAACTGATTGTCAGATCCTTCTGTCTCAAGGTCCTAGTTGATTCTCAAGGAGCTGAAGTCGAGCGTCGTTCGTTTTTGTTAAGAGTGTGGTGAGCGTGTCCCATGCCTCTTTTGGAAATTTGGCATCTCGCATATAGTTTACAAGATCTTCTACTGTCATCTTCAACACATACATAGCCTTGTTGGCTTTGATGTTCCACTTCCTTAGTGTTTCGCCAGCTTTCTGAGGTGATGTAGTTTCGACACCCCTGATGATCTCCCAAAGGTCTTATCATTGCAAACAAGACTTCATACAAGTCTCCCAGTAGGTGTAGTTGTCGTCGTTCAATTTCTTAAGTGTAGTAGTAGTACTTGCCGGATCCGTCATTATGATGTGGTACACTCTTCAGTATCTCCACGCAAGTGTGGTCCTTGACTAACTAACTTCACAGTTCCGGACTGAGCACAGATTTTGGCCTACGATAACGCGGATAAGATCACCGTAGGAGAGAGTTGGTCCCTGACCTTCTGCTCTGATACCAATTGTTGAGCTGAGAAGAGTGGTGAACACTAAGAAATATTTTATTATTACTTTTTTTAGTAATACAACTCTTTATACTCTCTCCAATACAACACTCTCTCTACTACAAGTTATTACACTACTACACTCTTTTACAACACACTACTCTTTCTCTTATTCTCTCTCCTTCTCTTTATTTCTTTCTTTATTTTTCTTTCTTGATACTGGGATGCATTACAACTGAGCTTGAGGGGATTTATATAGACTAAGCTATGTGGTTGGTGTACACTATTTAGAGTAGGTGAAGCTCTTGGTAGTTGAGAGAGAAGTGTTGTTGATTTTAACATAGTTTGCATCATTAGTTGAGTACCATCATTTCAATGGAACACCGTCACATCATAAGCCGGTACTTATAGCTACTCCGTGGAATAAGTCGTTCATGAGCTTGACTTTACAATATGCCAATGTATCGTTCTAATGGTTGCTGAGAAGTTCAACAAAAATTGGCCCTAAAACTCATAAAACTTGAGAGCAAACAATACATCTATAAGACCCACCCTAACTGCAAGACTGCATGCCTCTGCTATTTCAATCCTTGTGGATGATACTTGTATGAACTTGCTCTCATTCATGAGATCTTCCTCGCAGACCGGCCTAGCTACTGCTATATTTGCGACCTCAGATTAGATTGTAAACCTGTTGGGTCTAGTCCTTCGCAGATCGAAAATTAGCAAATGGAATGAAAGATGATGGATTCTCATCTTCTGCATTCAACTATGTAATTTCTGACCTTATGCAAGATATGTGCATTTGTTCCAGCTATAAAGATGTTTCCTTCTTTTTAGTATACACACTCCGACACTCGTCTGTTTGTCTAATATGTCCACGACTTTCTTTGACATTCCAAAAAGTTAGTCTGGAATTATAGTTACAGAATATTGTAATTTAAACAATCATTTTCTACGTTGTCATGCAGTCAATTCCGTAATCTTACACCATGTCAGTAGGTTGTGAAAAGTGTTAAAGATATGGGAAATATGCTCATTATTTTTCATACTTATAGATATTGCAGTAACTGGAAGATTTGTACTGAAGCATGATTTTCCTAGAATGATTCCATCGAGTTAGGTGACCTATTCTTCGAGATTGTGATGCATCATCACTTATTCTTGGCAATATCCGTTCACTTAGTGTAATTAATTAATCAATTACCAGACATTAGATATATTGTTGATTTACTTCATGAAGGATCGAATTAAGTTTAGTCCCTTTGGCGAATCTAATTACCATTAGCAAATCTTTATTAGATCAAAATGAGTCTCTTTCCACGTAATAAAATTTCTAATCTGAATAATATGTTTGTGCTCTCTGCTTCCTAGTGAGATTGGGAAATTGGAACCTAGGTATGCTTGCTCTCACTTTCATATGGTGGTAAATAGAGATTTTTTGTGGGACAATTTCTACTATTTTTAATGTTAATGTTAAATAGTTTGTGGTTGATTTCTCTAAAAGATCTAAAGTATTCTGATATATCTACAGGGGACCAGTTTCTTACAGTGTCTAAAGAAATTAGACACAAATACCACTTAGTGTAATTTAATTACTAGACATAGATATATTGTTAAATTATTTCATGAAGGATAAAGAAAAGTTTAGTTCCTTAAGTTAATCTGATTACCATTAGCAAATCTTTATTGCATCAAGAGTCTTTTTCCATGTGATAAAATTTGTAAACTGAATCATATGTTTGTGTTCTCTGCTACCTATTGATATTGGGAAGAGGGAACCTTGGTATGGTTGCTTTCAGTTTCATAAGGTGGTAAATAGATTTTTTTTTGTGGGGCCTTGTGGGGCCATTTCCACTAGTCTTAAATATTAACGTTAAATAGTTTGTGGTTGATTTCTCTAAAAGATCTAAAGTATTCTGATATACCTACAAGTAATTAGTTTCTTGCATGTCTAAAGAAATTGGACACAATTACGATTTAGTGTAATTTAATTACTAGACATAAATATATTGTTGAATTATTTCATGAAGGATCAAACATAGTTTAGTTCCTTAAGTGAATCTGATTACCATTAGCAAATATTTATTGGATCAAAATGACTCTTTTTCCATGTAATAAAATCCGTAAACTGAATAGTATGTTTGTGCTCTCTGTTACCTATTGACATTGGGAAGTTGGAACCTTGGCATGCCTGCTCACAGTTTCATGAGGTGGTAAATAGAATTTTTTTTGTGGGACCATTTCTACTAGTCTTAGATGTTAATGTTAAATAGTATGTGGATGATTTCTCTAAAAGATCTAAAGTATTCTGACATACCTACAAGGGATCAGTTTCTTACAGTGTTTGAAGAAATTAAACACAAATATCATTTCATAAAGAGACATACTGTAGTAGTAAATCTATAAAAAAGAAAATTATTGACGGCTATATGAGTCTATGACACAAGCATCAAGCATATCAAGATTCATTGAACCGAATGAGTAAGAAGAGATTACAAATAATATATTGTTGGGGTCAGAAATTTCAATCCATGTGGATAAATCTACTTATGAATGCAGTCTCTAATAAGAGTTTAGTGGTTAGATTTATCGAACTTGTAGCAATCAAAACCCATTCTATCTTTTAGATTTTGGCTAATACCTATATTTCATGTAAAATACCTAGAACTTAATATGAAATTATTACATAAATTCCATTGACCTTTTCAATATGTGTGCTTATGTCAATGTTGTAAAGGATAGATTATTTGTGGACTCTATGTAAGCACCCTAGAAGATCTTCCTTTACTAGTATAAGTCTCCTTGTACCGCACATCAAGAAGGCAAATGGGTTGTGTATTGTCTAATTGCAAAATGGACAGAAATAAACTTGATATACGTTCACATTTACAGGACAAGAAAATTGTGAAAGGAATAAAAAATAATGGGAGATATTGGTTTTGTTTCTTGTGAAATCCCCCTCCCCCCTTTCTTGTCAACTCCCTATGGTTGATGAAGTTTTTTGGGGTTTTGTTTCTTGTGAAATCCCCCTCCCCCCTTTCTTGTCAACTCCCTATGGTTGATGAAGTTTTTTGGGGCAGCATCTGTTACCATTAATTGCTCGCTATTAGGAGTTGATTGCAACTCCCAAAACATAGGAAGCAGGAAATAAGAGAAAAGGGAAAGGATATGAAAATTATACAACAACAACAACAACAACAAAGCCTTTATCCCAAATGTTTTGGAGTCAGCTATATGAATCCTATTTTTCCATTCCATTCTATGGAAATAAGAGAAAATGGAAAGGATATGAATGATTTATGGAAATATTTTTATATTGGATCCAAAGTTGGACTTATATGAAAAAATAGGGTTTTACACGAATCCTTACTTGGAATCTATGTTGTATTTGCGTAAGTCTTATGGGTATGTTATACCTATTCTTGGTTTGAACTGGAATATTGCTGCAATATTCTTCAGTTTTTATATTTTTTGTTTTACTTAATATTTTAAACTGTTAAAATATTCAGCTGAAGTTTTTCTTTGCTGTACTTTTTCCCCTTTAGGTGCATGAGGATAAACTGTCCATCTATTTAGTTCTTGTCATCCTTTTCGAGATGTAAATAAGTCGCAAATTTCAGAACAGTTATTGCCATATTATTCCCATTGTTGAAGCTGTGTTGATAGTCCTTGTGTTCCTCATTGTGGTCAATATAGTATGTATATTTGGATAGTTAATTTGGTTGTCTAATTTGTCATTTTCATTATAGAGTAAAACTGTAAAAGTTTTATTAATAAGAGGTATAAGCTCCTGGCCATCACTTAAGACTGTTTTTTTTAATCAAATACATCAGTTTGCTTGTAGTAATTCGATATTGTTTAATGCAGGAAATTCATGACTACTTGAAGGGCCTTTGTCCTGATTTGCACATTACTCGGGGGGAATACGATGAGGATGTCCGTTATCCAGAGACCAAGACTCTTTCCATTGGTCAGTTCAAGCTTGGGCTATGTCATGGTCACCAGGTTGGTTTTCCCCAACCTATACGTGTCCTTGTCTTGACCTCATGTGGTAACATTTCTTTTATGATCGCTAATTCATGCAATGGAATTTCAATGGCCGTTATTATCCTTCACAGATTCTAATCCATGTTTTGTAGCGGAAAAAAAAGCCTTCCAGATATCCTAGTTCCCATAACTTAAACTACGCATGCACAATCTTAAACTAGAAAAGGATAACATAAAAAAGGATAATATAATCTTATATTAATTTCCTTAAAGCAAAAATTTTCAGGTATAAATTTAAGGGTTAGCTGTCGATACACCCTCGATACTTTAGGGCTCAGCCGCTTAATGCCCACTTTTACGGATGCTGAGTTCTCTTCTTTATTTGCACTTGTACTATAGAGGGTATACGTCAACGCTTACAGAAAATAGAAATTGGTGGCTAACCTCCAATGGTGAAGGGGATGTAAGCCTAAACTTAAACTACTTCTGATGTATTTCTCACGTGAGTGACATATCTACTCTTTTAGGTTGTTCCATGGGGTGACTTGGATTCATTAGCCATGCTTCAGAGGCAATTGGATGTCGATATTCTTGTAACAGGGCACAGTCACCAATTCAAGGCCTACAAGCACGAGGGAGGTGTCGTCATCAACCCCGGGTCAGCAACTGGTGCCTACAGCAGCATCACCTACGATGTTAACCCAAGTTTTGTGCTTATGGACATTGATGCTCTTCGAGTGGTGGTGTATGTCTATGAACTCATCGATGGAGAAGTGAAGGTTGACAAGATCGATTTTAAGAAGACAGCAACTGCACAGTCTGCTCACTGAGTTCTTCAACGTTTGTGATTCCTCAAGTGTTTCTTGATTTTGGTTTTTGTTATGCTAGTTAAGTTGGAATAGAAACTGCACAAGACTTTGATTAGCTGTCTACGTTCACTGCAAAAATTTAGTATCTCTTTCCTGGTTTAAGCAAATAACTTCTGTGTCAAATGTCTCAGGTTTTCTACATGAGTTTTTGACTCTATTGATTCACTCTTGTAATTTTGGTTATTTTCTGTATTATGATTTGGAAATAATTTTATATTTATTTGCTACTGAAAGCATTCATTGCTCTATGCTCAAGTGTGAGATTTGCATCCTTTTTGTGTTTCACTTTTTTTATTCTAAATCGTAACACGAAGACGCTTCACTGAAAGAGGTAATTCTTCCATGAAGAAATCAGGCTACATCGATTAAACTTCTCTTGGGGTGTGTTTGGTTAGGTGTACTTGTGGGAAAAAAAAAATAACAAAAACATTTGTAATATAATGCAGTTTCTGACTATGTTGGAAGCACACTCTTCAATCTAAACACGCTGCAAACAACTCACGTAATTAGCTGATTTTCTGTTCTCAGCAACTTGTTGTTTAAAAACGTTTAGGGGGTGTTTGGGGAGCTTATTTTTTGGTCAAACTAACTTTTAAGTTAGCGTTTTCATATTTATTTGTTTGGTAAAATACCAAATTAAGTTGATTTATAAGTCTTATTTTAAAAAACCGATATACTCCAACTCTTAAAAAATAGCTTATAAGCTCACGTAAATAAGCTAGGTTTGACCAAAGAAATTGCTATTCTACCCAAACAATGTTTATAGCATTTTTACCGTGAAAGCCAAAAGCCGCAAAAGCCAACTTAACTTATAAGCTTCAAAGTACTGACTTTAAAATACTGACTATTTTTTCGATTTTTGTAAAATACTGACTTTAACATACAGGAGACTAGTAGTCCCCTGTAATTAGTGATCGCTAATTACGGTTAATCTGAAATGGTCGTCTCATGTACTTTGTGCTGAAATTCTTAAGGTTTAATAAATGAGAACTAGATACACGAGACTACTAGTCTCGTGTATTTCAGACCTAAATTTTTGCAAAGTCGACCTCTTTTTTGAAAAAGAGGTAGATTTTGCTAATAATTTTACAAAACGATCGACTTTTGCTAATTAACTTTTAAAAAGAGTCTTTTTTAGAAAATTCTCCGCCGCACTGAATGATTTCTGACTGCTAGAGAGAAAATACAAATCCAACCAATAATATGAAGCAAATCCAAAAGCGCACTAGCAAATAGAATTTCCCGTCAAATTGCAAATATAAACATACCGGTTTTACATCCAGAGATCTTCCTCCTCCCCCTCCTCCTCCTCAAAAAGAAAACCTGTAGAGCATTTGATGCTTATAGACCTCCCCAGGCTTCACAACCTGAGAAGGGAAATTAGGCTGGTTAACCGCGTTAGGAAATCCTTGGGTCTCCAAACACAGGGCTCCGTACTGAGGATAAACATGCCCGTTCTTCCCCCTGACGTCCTTCAAGAAATTCCCAGTGTAGAACTGAACCCCCGGCTGGTTGGCCCAGAGCTCCATCGCCCTCCCCGACCCCTCGCAGTCCTCGACGACCACAACCTTCCTCATCCCGTTCTCCGCCGGAGAATCCAGCACGTAGTTGATGTCGTAGCCTCCCTTCACCCTCTGCAGGTCGGCCCCCACCTCCTTTCGGCTCCTGGAAGTCGTAGGGAGTTCCTTGAGACCGGAGGTGAACTCGCCGGTCGGAATGAGTGGAGCGACGCGTGGTGGTGATTCTGGAGCCGAAGATTGGACCCTGTGTAGGTTCAGGAGTAGTGGCCTGCTGCCGTCCTTGGGCGAGGTTGACTGGGGTCGCCTTGTTGAGGGGCGTTGCTTCCATGGTCACGCTTAGCTCGTAGTCCGCTGAGATTTTGTAGGTTACGTACACATCGAGTGCACCGGGGAAACCTGCACAAAGGATGGCGAAGCGTTAAGGTTACGTGATCATTTCTGTTAAGGACCATGGGAGGCGCTACAGTCACACCCACAACCGCAACCACACTCCTCTCTCGCTACAGTGCACTGGGGCGCACATGAGAATTTTTAAGCACATGAGAATTTTTTTAAAAATTCTCATGTGCGCCCCAGTGCACTGTAGCGAGAGAGGAGTGTGGTTGGAGGTGTGGTTAGGGGGTGTGCCTCTAGCATTTTCCAAAGACTATATATCTCCTACGTTGACTATTATCATATTCGATCCCCCAAACTATTGTTTCCAACAAAACTCTGTTAGATGAATTGTGTCTAATTCTTTACCTCTTATTAAATATAATGTAATCACTCACTTTTTTTTACGTTCCTTATCCTTAGAATGACATTCATAAATCAATCTTTGGATTCATGAAGATGGTAATTACGAAAATTGATGAAGATATAACTCTACATAAGAAATATACAGACAATGAGACTGGTAGTTGGAATGAGATATGTAAATGAGAAAATAACAGCCTCGATCGGCTAGGTACGTTCATGCTACTATGTTTGAATCTTCAATAAGAGGAAATGCTAAACAGAAGTCCAAGTTTCTAAATTATGTAACAAATTCAAAATACATTAAGAAGGAACGTTGGAAAAAAATTTAGAAAATACAATCTCTACGGTTTATATTATGAAAGGATTACATTTCATATACTTAAGAAAAAGTACAAAGTTGTAAATGGCTATTACCTTGCTCCCCATCAAAACTGTGGTAATACAATTTGATGAATGGAGAATCGCCATCAATATGCTGTACTACAGTCCAAAAGTTATGGTTGAATCCTCTGTGCCCACCTGAATTAAAAGCACAAAATCTAGTTGAAATTACTAAAACAGTTGGCTATTTATGATCACTTCTATTTTCTATTTATCTGTGAATTAAAAAAAGCATACCGTGAAGACAATTCTTTCCATCGTTGGGATATAATCTATACGGAGTTCCATCCAGAACAAATCGTGCTCCTGCGATTCTATTCGCAACTCTTCCTACTAATGCTCCGAAGTAAGCAGTAGTATTCTGAAATTTCGAAATAATACATTTTTACTTCTCAATTAAATAAACGATAATGGATGAAATATTTTGAGAGAATAATGAAGAAAGGAGCCAAGTGAACACCCCACAGAGGGCGTGATCCAAAAAAATAAAAATGAAAATAAAGAAATCACCACAACTCATTTTTTTAAGCTTGATCATGGAGTGAGGAACACCCCCTGGTCACCACGATAGGGGAATGAAAAAAATCAACAAACTTGTCTCATTCGAATATTTTAGGTTAAATACAAAAGACTACAGCTCATCAGTAAGTTAATCTTATAACCTGTTAGCAGAAACCAAGGTTAAATATTTTAGGTTAAATACAAAAGACTACAGCTCATCAGTAAGTTAATCTTATAACCTGTTAGCAGAAACCAAGGTCATGTGCAATCATATTATATAATCAAAATATGTAACTACATTAACTACATAATAAATCAATTTTCTCCAAACATATATATAGTTAAAATCCCTCTAACCGATTAGATCAAATTCTGAGGTTGTGACGAAGGTTGAGGATTATATTTTTATATTAACTCGATCTAATTTAAATTTAAGTCTCTTAAACTATTAGATCAAATCTGCAAAGTCATGCTTTAAGTGCTGAGAATTATATTTTTACTTTAATTGTAACCCATATAGCTAGAAGATAAAAATAAGAGATACTGAGAGAGGAATGAAACTTACAGCATACTGGCCAAATTTTTCGTACCCAAGAACAATATCACTCAGTTTCCCTGCAGATCAACCAAACAAAAGAAACCAATAAAGATTCAAACTTTTTGGCATTTTGAACAAAACCCGTGTCTCAAAATCTCACCTTGTGAATCAGGAAGGACAACAGAGAGAATGACTGCACCCAAGTTGGACACTTTAATGGAGAAATCTCCCTTCTTGATCTCATAAACCTTTGCCACCTTCTTCTCTAGGAGCTTCCTTTGAGAAGCAATGGAGTTGCCCACCAATGAGAGCAGAAGGAGAGAGATCAAAAACGAGACTGACGCTTTGGCCATGGCTTAATTATAACAAAAGAAATTGAGAACGTGAGGAAAACGAAATAGAAGAAGAGGTATTTATAAATTAAAGAGGGAGGAGAGAGAAAAGATTTTGCGAATTTGGGTAGTTCCGAAATTTCTGTTGATCAGAACGGAGATAAATTAACAGCAGAATCAGATAAGACTGGATTTAGAGATCCAGCAGATAATATCAATATCAAAGCTCAATCTTTCTTCCGTAAAATGTGATGGGTTTGAGACTTTTTTTTCGTAGCAAAAGTTTGGAAGGCTGTTTTGGTTCTTAATTTAATTGACTTTTTTATCGTCAGCGCGTATGTGGAGCTATCAGCTTTATTCGGCCAGTATCGGCAACTGCACGTAGATGTTTTAGTTTATTTTTTTTTAATTTTTAATTATATATTTGGAATCTTCCTTGTTTGTATAATCCTTAGAGATTTGAGCTTTGGTCTCTTCCAAAAGTAACGTTGAAATTCTTGTCATCTAAATGTTTGTTCTAATAGAGATTGCTACTTTTGTCAGCAATCTCTATTCCAAAGATTCTTCTTTTTTATCGTCAGCGCGTATGTGGAGCTATCAGCTTTATTCGGCCAGTATCGGCAACTGCACGTAGATGTTTTAGTTTATTTTTTTTTAATTTTTAATTATATATTTGGAATCTTCCTTGTTTGTATAATCCTTAGAGATTTGAGCTTTGGTCTCTTCCAAAAGTAACGTTGAAATTCTTGTCATCTAAATGTTTGTTCTAATAGAGATTGCTACTTTTGTCAGCAATCTCTATTCCAAAGATTCTTGCGGATGTAAGATGCCTCCACCTGCAAATTAAAGGACAAATTTTCAAAACCAAACCCTTTCACTATTTATTTTCCAAAAACGACCGCTTTATAAAAAATTTAAAAACCGACCTAGTTTCAGCACTGAAGCTGAAACCAGATCGGTTTTTGAAAATTTTTATCCGAAACTTCACGGGAGTTGAACTCCCGTGAAGTTTAGTAAAACTGCTAAACTTCACGTGTTTTACTAAACTTCACCGGAGTTGAACTCCCTGTAGGCTGTCTAAAAATCACAATGGATAGCTGATCCAAACAAGTCCTGACAATAGGAGTTACAATCAGACGACTCCCCAATCACTGCATTCACAACTCTGCCACCGCTATAAACACGGCCTCATCTCCGAGAAATAAAAGGTTGGACTTAGCTGGTGAGTTGCTGGGTAGAGAGCTGTGGGCAAATATTCGTCCAGAAGACACTATGGATGTTGATTCCCGTCAAGCTCCAACAATGAGAGCTACAATCAAATAGCTTTCACGCCGACGATCGAAAACGACAAATAGGAGACTTTTCACACGGATCGAGAAGAGTTACAATTCGACGACACTTCCGACAGCTGATGAAAACTCTGTTCAGTGGCCTTCACAACCAACAGTGAGAGTTACAATCTGACGACTCTCATATCCTATAACAGGCAAAGATCAATAAACAATAGCCTTTGTAATGTTATAGTGGACGAGGTTATAAGCCAACAAGTTCTCCCAAACGCAGAAATTCATTTCTGCGTTTCTCAAACGCACACAATCTGTGCGTTCATCAACAGACATCGAACTCTGAACGCAGAGTTAAATCACGAAACGCACCCATAACGTGCGTTATTCAACAGACTCAGCTATGTCCCGAACTTCATCAACAGACATCGAACTCTGAACGCAGAGTTAAATCACGAAACGCACCCATAACGTGCGTTATTCAACAGACTCAGCTATGTCCCGAACTCTGAACGCAGAATTAAATTTCAACGCACCAGCAGCCTGTGCGTTTCCAAGTTCAGAACACACGAGGCCCGTGCGTCTCAAATCCCTAACAGAGATTTAACTCTGCGTCCCAAACCTTGGGCGCAGAGTTAAAGCCCAGAACGCCAATTGAGGCGTTTTGACTTGTTCAAACGCAAGCTGAACGGCCTCATAACCGTTTATCCCACGTTCTGAGGGATCTTCGCCCACTCAGGAGCAGATTTAGGGGGTGGTTACACCCCTAACCCCCTATAAATAACCGACTTACTCAACTGAGTAAGAGGTTGGCAGGTTGATCAATCGGTTTCTGAGATCAAAACCGCAAAGAGTTGAGGGGAGCTGGTATCAAAACCACCCAAGGTCAACAAATCTCGGCAATTGAGTAATCGGAAGGAAGAGATCTTCGGGGGATCAAGGAACTGATCAACGATCAGTTAATCAAATCCCGAAGGATCCTTTCATCAAAGGTATCATCCACTTGGCAATTAACCGAATTTTCGGTTCCAACAACTCTGTTTTAGAGTTTTAACTCATTCTGAGTTCTTAAACTCGTTAAGAGTTTTTAATTAGCTTGTAACGCAAGTTAATCACATCAAACCAGACATTCGGTTTTCAACAACTCTTATCAGAGTTCTTAACTCGTTCAGAGTTCTTCAACACTCGTCAAGAGTTCTAAACCGAAGTCATCAAACACTTCAGTTATTCCAGTGAAGAAGGACGGTCGGATCGTCAACGGAGAGCAAGTTCGACGCGATCAATCGAAGGAAGCACTCCATCGCTACCAAGAAGAACCCAGTCTTAAACAAAGGAGAGAATCAAATCCATTCTCTTCTCTTTTGTAATCGGAATCCAAATTGTAATCGATTTTGAGAGAATACAAGTCAAATTTTCTTTCTTTGTCTTTTTACATCAAATTTCCAACAAACAAAAGATGGCGACTCCGCTGGGGATGAGCTTCTCTGACGAAGAAGTGGTGGCGCAATCCGACGTTCACCTCACAGGAACCACCGTCGAAACTCTCGTCGTAGAGTTCGACCAAGCCAAGTATGAGGAGGTCCTCTCCTCTGGGTCCCTTAGCCCAAAAGCTAGGCGTGATACCCACAGGACCTCTACGGAGGTCAACACTACTGCTGAGATGCCAAAGAAAGCCCTCTCCTTTGGCCAAGACCTTAAACTCGCTCTGCGAGTTGAAGATTCCTCCCCCGTATCACTACGGCAAATAATAGGTCAAAAAAGACCTATGTCGGAGGAAAGCCCAACCAACGCCGACGATGCCGCGGCCAAGGCCTTGAAACAGGCTAAGAAAAATGCTGCTCGACGAAGGAGAAGATCCTTACGGCGAGCATACTTGCGGAACAGCCAAGCTACTGCACAACGCAAAGACTGCGTTTCTGAGCCTGTGCCCGAACTGTGCGTTTCTGCTCCAGAACGCACACTTCGTGGCAATGAACCCGACTATGAGCCTCGGGTTATTCAACTCAAACGCGACCCTCAGTGGCGCGTTGTTCAACATAGACGCACACCTCAAAAGTGCGTCCCAAAACGTGACCTCCAAAGGCACGTTCAATCATTCAAACGCACGCCACAACCGTGCGTTCAGTCAAAACAAGACCCTCAAGGGTCTGTTCAAACAACCAAACGCACACCACAAGTGTGCGTTCAATCAAAACCCGACCCTCAGGGGTCTGGGTCATCAAACAAACGCACGCCACAAGTGTGCGTTCAATCAAAACCCGACTCTCAGGGGTCTGGGTTATCAACCAAACGCACATCACAAGTGTGCGTTCCAGCAAAGAACGACCCTCAGGGGTCTGTTTCTTCATCCAAACGCACATCACAAGTGTGCGTTCAAACAAAGAACGACCCTCAGGGGTCTGTTTCAACATCAAAACGCACACCACAAGTGTGCGTTCAATCAGGACAAGATCCACAAGGATCTAGTCCATCAATCAAACACAGGCCTCGGCCTCGTGTTTATAAACCTAAACGCGACTCTCGTGTTTCTTATCAAGAGCATGACACGGTCCGTCAGGTTCAAAAGGGACAACATGGATTTGAGATTCATGTTCAACCCATCCAAGGGCAGGGGGTTCCATCCCCACCTTCACAAAATCTTCCCCAGGTCTCCGACTTGCGTGAATTGCTGTCAAGAGGAAGGCCAACACAGCAAGTAGCTCATTCATGCCAGTGTGAGCGGCTCATATCTGCTGTCCTCTCTGAATGCAGTTGTTGTTCACCGGCGCCTAGGCAATCGGTGTTCAATAGATTGACGAATGTCGCTAGACCTGCTAAACGACAGCGTCGTCACAAAAAGAAGACCTCTGAAATCGAATATCCCGAGGTCACCATCAACATGATCGGTAGAGGAAAAGCCTCACGTTCCGATTCTGACGAGTCACAAAGAAGTAATTCCCCAACTGTTAGGGAAATTTGTGATCAGTTCGAAGGAGTATATAAGCATACTCGGACCCGGACAGGAGCTATTCGCCCGGTTAACTATCAAAAGTTGGCCAGAGGAATTACAACAAGTGATGAGCATTCGGCAATAGCCGAATCTCAATCTTCGAGCTCGGTCGGACCACAAGAAGTATCTGCTTACATGGCGGGAAATCCTGAGGACATAGCCAAGAAAGTGAACGAACACCAGGTCATGCTCCAGGCGCAACAGGAGACACTTCTCCAATTGAAGGACATGATGGCCCAACTTATTGCTGAAAAAGGCCACAAACCCGAATCTTCCCGGAGGACGACCTTCAAAGGGAAACAGAAAGCGACCGAGCATTCGGATCGTGAGACTCACAACCTGGGATCCTCTTCCGAAGGTGAGAAAGAGGTGGAAAAGGAACTACATCCTCAATCCACCAAAATGGATGAACTGGAAGCTCGCCTCAATGCAATCGCCAACAGAAGTGAGCTCCGTGAAGAAGGAGTGGTGAGACCTTATCCCGCTGAATGGGATATAGCTCCATACCCACCGAAGTTTAAAGCTCCAACCTTGCAACCGTTCGATGGCACAGGATCGCCAAATCAACACATCTACTATTTCAAATCTCAAACTGGAGATGTGGTGGCGAACGATGCCATCTTGACTCGCTTATTCATAGGCACTCTTAAAGGAGTAGCCTTTGAATGGTTTATGAAACTGCCTGCTGGATCTATTCAGAAATGGGTAGATTTAGAAAGGCTTTTCCTGGCCAGGTTCTTCGAGGACGATACAGAAGTTTCGGTCCCGACTCTTCTCGCTACCAAACAGAGGAAAGGCGAATCAATCAAGGCCTACGTGGAGAGATTCCGCAGCATGGCATTGCGATGCCCCTCAGGTATGACTCAGTCAACCCTGGTTGAAACTTGCAGGCACAACCTGCAGACTCAGCTCCTTGCCCAGATGGGGGTAGCAGAGTGTCGCTCCTGGAGACAACTTGTTTCGCAAGGAGAACAAGCTGAAGAGATCGTAGCTCGGGTGAAAGCCGAGGAAGCTGCACAACCCAAGCCGCAACAGCAACAGCAACAGCAACGCAACCAGAACAACGCTCAGCGGTCTAAGGGAAAAGAGACCCTAGCAGCTGACTACTCTCGGGTACCACCGCCCACAAATCAAGGCAAAACTCCCAATAAGCAAAAAGTGCCCAAGCAATATTCCTTCAAAGAGGAGCATGTGGACACTTTATTCCAGCTATTGCGGAAGAACAACAAGCTACAACTTCCCGAAATTAGGAAGCCGGAGGAGGCAGGGAAGGTAGATGACCCTAATTACTACCGCTATCACAGGTTCTTGGGACATCCTACTAGAAGATGTTACATCTTTAAAGACATCCTCCAGAATTTGGTGGACGCCAAAGTGCTTACTCTGAAACCTGAGCAAAAGACTGTCTCTACCAACATGATAGCAGTCCAGTTCGGTGACTTCCCTCCGGTGGCGACCGCAGATGGCGTTGTCCCAATCCACAAGGGAGAAATGCGTCTGAAGAATACTGACTTACACAGTCAGAAAGACAAGGGGTTGATACCCCTCACCACCTCAAAAGGAGAAATCATGTGGGTTCACCCTGATCTAGTGGGAGACCAACAGTGGACGAATACCTCGTCCAAGAAGAAAGGAGGCAAGGCTAAGTCTTCCAACACGATTAGCCCCTCCATCACTGAGAATGATGATCACCTCAAGACCCTCACAGATTCAGAGGAAGAGAGGATTGCCCTGGCCGCATACCCAGGAGACAACCCTGGTACGCGGTCTGGAAAGAATTACTTGAAAGACTACGGCCAGAATGTCCAAGAAGTTGAGGAACAACCCCAAGACGCTGGGGGTTCTGTCCCCAAAAAGCCAGCTGATAAGGGGAAACAAAAAGAACTCCGGTTCAACAGGAATCTCCACCAGGAACACGGGGAGTCGAGTAATCCATTCCAATTCAATGTCATGGCACAGTTGGCCGTATTAATCTGATCCAATATAAGGCTGCCATAAGATTCTGTGCAGGGTAGTGTATTCTCCCTGGCAGGTGGTGGCCTTGAGTATTTCGCTCCGCGGATAATGTGAATGGAATCCAACTTGGGCTATAGCCAGCAGCAAGCACTTAGGGTCCACATCTTTGACGCGGCCTAGTAGACTCTGGCTGCAAATCCGGCATTCAGGGGATTCTTTTTACATGACTTCTGAAAGGGTGATCTTGTCCCGAACCCTTGAAACCAGTAATAGGTGATCGCTCGTATCAAGGTCAATTAGCTCCGGAGCTGCCAGACGTTCTAGGTCGGATGCCTTTCAGTATTGTTTCGAAATGATCTATCGTCGGTATCGGCGTCCCTCTGTTTGTCATTGTTGCCGGAGGAACTCCGGATGTTCACCGTGTCTTTGACCCGCTATTCTTTCTTCCGTTGAGAAACCGCTATGTCATGGTTTTGGCGTTTTCGACACTAAGTTAGGTCTGTCTCCGAGTATACTGAAACCAACGTCACTGGACTGTCTGGATACAGGTTTGCATTCTGAAGTACTGCCCGGATCAACTTGGAGCAAGGACATTGCCTTCTAATCTTTTGAGGGCTCCTCTCCTGATTCTTATTCGTACTAACCTAGCACGATAGGTAAGCTCGTCCGTTTGATCGGTCCTGCAGCAACCATATTTCGTTGGTGTTGGCAGCATTCTCTTTTGCCACTTAATCGGACCCAGATAAAGGTATATCATGTCGTTCGATCAATCTAAGACGACTAACATTTCCTTTCTGACCGATGGGGTTACTATCTCGTGTGCAATTATCGGATCACTGTCAAGAGTTCGGCACGCCTGAACGCGCTGGCCTTTTGGAAGCGTGAATCTTCTCAGCAGGTAGCTCCTGTACTTCTAATGCGCAAAGTTGTGCGCTTCTTGCGAGGCCCGCCTGCAATTTTGCTCCAAATGCTTTTCGGTTGCGGCGACCACTCTTGTCAGGCCATCAGCATAATTTGATTATTGATTTTGGTAATAAATGAAATAGTTTTGTTATTAGTGAGATCGTATTATCCATTTGTACCCAAAGAGTTTCTATGGACATGGAAGATGCTTTATCCGTCGTCATTATGGGAAGTCAGGAACTTCACACGGAACCGCGACTTTGTCACTTCAAAATAACTTTATAACTTTTATTCTCGTTCAGAGCTAACAGGGATTGGTTCCTTAAGAAGCGCAATTTTAAGTACACCGGAGACATGATCATGAGACCAGAAATCACCGGATCACCGTCATTTCGAGTAATTTGATTTGCCGGTGTTGAAACCTTTGGCGGTTTGGTGACGGTGCTTTTTGCTTCTACCTTAGAACATGGAACCAACTCCAGCGACTCACTCGGCTTCCATAATACCTTTGCCGAAGTCGATGACTGTTTCTCGGCCACCTCACCTGTAGCTTGCGAGATAACGAGGGCTTCTTTCTACTCTTGGGATTTTGAGCCCGCGCTTGCGCAGATATATGCGCGCGCTTGCGGATAGTTCCTCCTTTGGGACCAGTAGACAAGCGGATTCTACCAGTTTGTGGACCTACGAACCCGACTCCATTGGTTGTATGGCATTGGAGGAATCCATCCTTCATTTGGCTGTTGAGGATGGTTTGCCTCTCAGTTTATTCTTACAAGACACTTCGCGCATGGTAACTAGGACTTAGCACGCCAGTACAACAGAAATCGCGTCCATGGCCTTGGCAGAGTTAACTGCTTATTATCGCGAGGACCGTTGAGAACAGTGCTCACATTGGAAATCGAAATCTGGGCGAGCTCTTCCTTAGAAGAAGGATCACATACACAACACGAACGCCTTGACAGGACAAGGATTTGATATCCTGCTCGAGGTAACTCCTGGTAAGAGGAACTATCAACACCATGACGCCAACAAATCGGCGCGAATTTGGGGTGAAGGTCGTTACGTTAGGTAAAAGCATTTTTCACTTTTCACTTCGCAGCCAAGGAACTTTATCTCACATGGAATGAGAACTTCTTGAAACTTCTTTGACTCAAGGGTGGGGAGTAGAGAGTAGATGCCAGAAGAGATCACGTACTCCTCGTACTTTCTGTTGGTCGAACTCAAGCGCTGAGAAAGCTACTGCCGAAGCCCTCGGTCACCGACCAAGGGATCGAGAATCGCGACAGGTCTCTGTCCAAGCGACGAACTCGATCTTCCTTATTGGCCCAACAGTGACGATCGTGGCTCCCACTGTGGTCGCCAGAGGTTGTTCGCCCCTCCTGCGAGGTGAAAGTTAGGTGCTTTTATTGCATTATCAGATTCCATTTGCAAGACTCCAGTTAACAACTTTTATGCGTTACAAAGAGATCGGTCCTTTTTATAAGATCCGGCTTACAATGAAAATCAAAATAAAACAAAGAAATTCAAAAAAAGGTACAACGTTCCCTCTTTACAGACACCTAAATCACCAAGATTCCTGTTATCCGGTCTCTTGCGTCCTGTGGGTTGTTTGCACATATGCGCGTCGGGGGTGTGAGTTACCTTGTGCGACCGACGCGCGAGCAGTGATCTATGCCAAGTAGAATCTACCTGATATTTACGAGGTATTATGCCACGAAGGAGATAATAGCCGAGCCGAGGGATCGTTTCACGCAAGGAAACGACCGCTCGGTGCGAATGCTCGGATCTAAAACCCAAGCTTAGATTGCGGAGTGAGTGACGACAGTAGCACTCGAACGATTAGACCTCTCGTGAATCTCCTGCCTTTTCGGCGTGCGGGTGTGCTTCGCTAAGTAAATCAAATCCGGTCTCCAAGTCTTCCAACCCTTGTCTCAGATCTCCGAGTTGGAGGTGACAATCGCGGCGAGAGGTTTGCGGCTCTCTCGCAAAGTTCAGAAGAAAGTCTAGCCAAATGAACGAGTACCCAGAGCCCCTATTTATAGGCTCTAGACTGTGGGCGTTGCACAGTTCGAGCCTAGCCACCCTTATGGCTCGGCCATAGCCGAGCACCCAGGGGTGGCTCGGCCTTGGCCGAGCCACCCTGGGGTGGCTCGGCCACCGAGCCACCCTAGGGTGGCTCGGCTTGGGCCGAGCCACCTTAGGGTGGTTCGGTTCGGGCCGAGTTCCCCCAGGTGCGCTGGTTTTGTCGTTTTCCGTTGTTTCCGGTTGTTTTGTCCGTTGTTCGGTTGTTTTGTTGATTTGTTGACTTGATTCCGGATTTGCTTGGCCGAGCCACCCTGGGGTGGCTCGGCCACCGAGCCACCCTAGGGTGGCTCGGCTTGGGCCGAGCCACCTTAGGGTGGTTCGGTTCGGGCCGAGTTCCCCCAGGTGCGCTGGTTTTGTCGTTTTCCGTTGTTTCCGGTTGTTTTGTCCGTTGTTCGGTTGTTTTGTTGATTTGTTGACTTGATTCCGGATTTGGCAGTAAACTCAGTCGGTGTTTGAGTTCAAATCCATTTTGTTGGAAGACCCGTCGACTCCCCGAACCACTAACGTTGTTCACATGCAGTTCGTTAGCTTTGTAGCCTCTTTAGTTCGTTTCGTTGCTTGAACGTTCGTCGATTTGTCGAATCATCGCGCCGAGCTGTGTCAAGGGACCTATAAGCAGTTTTATACGCCTACAGTGACATCCTAAGGCTGAAACTTGATTGATTTGAGCCGGGGCTCTTTCCTTGATTTCTAAAGCTTCTAACCTACGCATGATTGTGGCCATCTTAGCTTCAGATGCAATGTTCAACTTTAAGGAAATACCACTGGACTTGGGTTGGGGAACTGATGACACTCGGTCATCACAGTGTTCCCATTGCATGGTTTTTTTAGAAAGACCCTCTAAAAACTCCCAAGCTTCATTAACGTTTTTTCTCATGAAATCCCCGTGGCACATTTATTCTAAGGAAGTTTTTGCAGAATAATCTAATCATTCATAAATTATTTGGCACAATCGTCATTTTTCTAAACCGTGATAAGAACATTGGATGAGAAGATCTTTAAATCGGTCAAAATACTTCCAAAAGGGTTCTCCCGGGACAATTTTAAAATTCATGATGTTGTTTCTTAGCTTCACCGTTTTATGGATCGGGGAAATTTTCTTAAGAAAAATGGTGATAAATTCCTCCCAAGTAGTGATGGAATTTATGGGTAAGCTATACAGCCATTTTTTTGCTTTGTCTTTGAGAGCAAATGGAATAAATCTGAGTTTCATCGCATCTTCTGTTAATTCTCTCATTTTAATCATAATACACACTTCCTTAAATTTCGAGATAAAAATATATGCCTCTTCTGTTTCATTTCCAAGGAATTTGGGAAGCATGTTTATGTAATGCGGTCTAAGCTCAAAATTTATTCCATTTGTTTCAGGGAGCCTAATGCAAGAGGGGATTGCATTCCTAATGGGATAGCACATATCTTGAAGAACGGGTGGATTAGGATACGTCATTTCTATGATTGGTTCAAAATGAATTAAATGATGAGAATTATCCCTAACCCAAGTTTGCATACACCAAAACTATTTCTTTTTATACTTTTTTTTTATAAAAGTTAGTTTTTTTTTAATGAGGAGAGAATGGAAAAAGAGGAAAATCCTAACTAAAACAAATCAAAATCAATCACTTTTCAATCACTCTAACTCTAGGGTTAAGCCTAACTCAACTAGACTAGCTCCTAACCAAAAACTCCTAAAGTGAAAAGATTAAAGTTTTACCCGGGTAGTTAGTCAGGTAAGAATAGTACTAGAGGGTGATCAGAGATCAATTAAGTACCTTGTTCCTTACGGAGCGCTTTACATAACCCCTAAACATTGCCTTAGACACCAACTAATCCAAAAAAACTTAAACCGGTTCACTTAAGAATTTTTTTGTTCCTTATTGAGCTCAAATCCTTATGGCCAACATCTAATGAGTTTTATTAGGCTTGGGTGATGTAGTGAGGAATTATAGTGATTTTTGGGCGAAGGAAAGGGTGATGAAATCCCTCACCTTATCTTGATTATGGGGTTTTGCTCTTAAAAATATTTTTAAGTGTGTGCTAAATCAAGATGCTCAAATTACTTGGTGAATTCCTACTAACAATATAAAATGCAACCCTATGAATTAAAAGCAACTAAAAAGGATGGAAAAGAAAAAATCTTTTTTTTAATTAGGGTTAACAATCAAACAAATGAGAAGGGGGAAATTGTTTGAATTTATTATCTTGTTAGTAAATGTCAAAGTGGAGGGTGAATTTTATTATGGTCAATGAAAATAAAATCTTTCTTTAAGTCCTAATTATCTCTAATTGTGAAGAAGTAGCTAAAGGGTGGAATTAAAAATTCTAGAAAGAAGAGTTACCTACAAGCAAATCTTCAAATCCTAGTTCTCCAATCCGCGATCTTCAAGCTCCAAGCGTTTCCTTCACAATAAACACACAAGTTAAAGAACCAAAATAATTAAAACCTACTTAAGCACCATCCCCGGCAACGGCGCCAAAAACTATATATATATATATATATATATATGTTTTCACAAAAATTTCTTCTTTTTCATTATAATCTCTGAATCCTAACAGCAGCCACCTTCCCTCTCAAAACCCTAACCCTAATTTGTGAGTTTGGGAAAGCTTTGTGAAGCGAACACCGAGAGGAGGGCGAGAATTATAGCGTTTGGTGACGAAGGATCGAGTCTTGCTTGCGTGTAAGAGATCAGCACGTTTGAAAAAGCAAGATCATATTCCTCCAAGCCTTTCCTTAGCTAAACATCATGTCATTATGTGTTAAATAGATAATCTAATGATTAGGACTTAATCTGATGTGTTAACACCTTGTTTAGAATGATAAATCTTAAACCAATGATGAGAATAGTAGGATTCATCTTTAACTGACAAGTATAGATTATCATGATCATTAAAGTTGATTTTAAATTGTTAATTATGATTTAATTTGGTTTAAAACCCTTGTTAATCAAATTAATTAAGAGTTTTGTTGATTAGGATCTTTAAATCCTAGAATTATTATTTTAAGTGATGTGATTCTGTTTAACTTAATTTTTTTAAGTAATTATGAGAATTTAATCAAGTTTTATTAATCATGCTATTAAAGTACAAGTTTTGAGATAAACTAACAAACAACAAAACCTAGAATTTTTCTCTGGTCGGTCGACTAATTCACGAGATCAGTTGATAATCATATTTTATTACAATTTTATACCCTCATTATTTATTTTTAATAAATAAATATACCACTAATAATTTTTTTTATCTTTAATTACAGGTTAATCAAAAATAAAAAGCCCAATATCTCTTCTCTCAACAAAGCCCATGAATTAATGAAGAATATATGCAAATACATGAAAGAGCCCAAGCCCAAGTCCAAAAGCCCAAAGCCAAAGCCAAAAATACATGAAAGAGCCCAAGCCCAAGTCCAAAAGCCCAAAGCCAAAGCCAAATGAAAGAGGAAATCAGCGCATTGTAAAAGGAGGGATATGGGTATTGATGCCAGCATCGATGCTGGTATCGATACATATGTCGTTCTGTTACATATCAATGACTGAAATTTGCTTGTTTTGGATAAGATTTCAATCTAATGGCTCTCATTCACTGATGTTTACTATAAATAGGGGTAGAGAGTAAGGGGTTGAGGGTGTGAAAATTTTTATAACTCTATTTGGAGAGGAGGGCCACTCTTAATTGAGAAGGCCTTCCAAATTTGTAACTTTTGTTATATTTAATAAAATAATTTTTTCACCACTTCAAATATTTCTTCTCTTTGTTAGATAATGAAGATGGAGATAAAGAATTATTTGGAGGTTTGCATTTCTTTTATTATTTCTTTTTTTATTGCTTATTAGTTTAAATTTATTTCTATGCTTGTAGTTAGATTTTATTTTCTTGTTAAATAGTCAAGAGGCTAGAACCCTCTTACCTTAGGTTTATTTCATGCTTATAGAGTAGATTTATTTTCTTACATTTAATTCTTGCAATTTATTTTGTAGTTTAGATTTTGTAATTTATTTTATAGTTAGATTTTAATTTCTTGCACTATTTGCCTT